>NC_134487.1:235377860-235392526 GCF_040206685.1 Ascaphus truei | reverse complement strand
GGAGAGAGAGAGAGGGTGACAGAGAGAGGGAGAGAGAGAGAGGGAGAGAGAGGTGACAGAGAGAGAGAGGGGTAGGGTGGCAGAGAGAGGGGTGACAGAGAGAGAGAGGGAGGGGTGGCAGAGAGAGAGAGGGAGGGGTGGCAGAGAGAGGGGTGACAGAGAGAGAGAGGGAGGGGTGGCAGAGAGAGGGGTGACAGAAAGAGAGGGAGGGGTGGCAGAGAGAGGGTTGACAGAGAGAGAGAGTGAGGGTGGCAGAGAGTGGGGTGACAGAGAGAGAGAGGGAGGGGTGGCAGAGAGAGGGGTGACAGAGAGAGAGAGGGAGGGGTGGCAGAAAGAGGGGTGACAGAGAGAGAGAGGGAGGGGTGGGCAGAGAGAGGGTGACAGAGAGAGAGAGGGAGGGGTGGCAGAGAGAGGGGTGACAGAGAGAGAGAGGGAGGGGTGGCAGAGAGAGGGGTGACAGAGAGAGAGAGAGAGAGAGGGAGGGGTGACAGAGAGAGAGAGAGAGGGAGGGGTGGCAGAGAGAGAGAGAGGGAGGGGTGGGCAGAGAGAGAGAGAGAGAGAGAGAGAGAGAGAGAGAGAGAGAAGAGAGAGAGAGAGAGAGAGAGAGAGAGAGAGAGAGAGGTGACAGAGAGAGAGAGGGTGACAGAGAGAGGGTGACAGAGAGAGAGTGATAGAGAGAGGGGGTGACAGAGAGGGTGACACACATAGAGAGAGAGGGTGACAGAGAGAGAGAGAGGGTGACAGAGAGGATGACAGAGAGAGAGAGACGGGGTGACACAGAGAGAGAGAGGGGGGTGACAGAGAGAGAGGGTGACAGTGGCTGTGGGTGGGCAGGGTGACGTGGCTGTGGGTGTGTGTCTGTACACACACACACTCACACAGTTTCACACACAGTGTCTCACACAGTCACACACACACAGGGTGACACAAAGTCACACACACTGTGTCACACTGTGTCACACACACACACACACACACACACACACACACACACACACACACACACACAACACACACACACACACACACACACACACACACACACACACACACACACACACACACACACACACACACACACACACACACACACACACAGTGACACACACACACACATTGACAGTCATTGACACACAGTGACAGTCAGTCACAAACACAGTGACAGCCAGTCACACACACACTCAGTCTCACACACACACATTCAGTAACACACCACACACACACACACATTCAGTAACACACACACACACAAGAAACGTAGCTGCTTGCGGAGAGAAGAGTGAGGAAGTGAGGAAGCGCACCAAATCCCGCGAGACTAAGCGGGTACCGGCGCCGTTTGTCCCGCTCCAGGTCCCAAACACCGTGTCCAGCAGGGACATCAAAGAGCCACGGGGGACATCAGAGAGCCGCGCAGGACATCGGAGACCCTCGGGGGACATCATAGAGACGCGGGGGACATCAGAGGCATGTGGGGGGGCATCAGAGGCATGTGGGGGGACATAAGAGGGGCATGTGGGAGCATCGATGGGGCATGGAAGATGCATAGGAGGGACATGGAAGAGGCATGTGGGGGTATGGGAGAGTACTTATGTGCTCAGATGTGCCCACGAAGGATCAAGGATTGAAAAGGAAGGCCGCTTTCCATGCGACGCTCATATAGAGAATGGATGCGCGCCCAAAAAAAAAAAAATTGTCAGTGTGTCAAGTTGCGTCACACCAATCAAATAGGAGGATTTTTATTTATTTATTTATTTTTCCAGCGCGAGCAGGGAAAATTTAAAAAAAAAAAAAAAACACGGGCTTGGCGCCAATAGGAAGTTGCCACGATGTCAAATTCAGTCGCCCGGGGCGTGCGTGCGACCGGGCGAACCGGAATTTGTCGAACGCTGTATTATATAGATATATATATATATAAATATAATATATATATATATATATATATATATATTATATATATATATATATATGAGAAAAACAAACAGAAAACAGGCGTACTCATAGTGTAGTAAGGTTAACAATTTTTATATGGGACTGGATATGAACTGCACATTCACAAACAGAGGAAGATTGAATGCATTTATAAGATATAGGGCATCATGCAGTAAGCAGCGGAAAGGCAATTCTCACCACATTCCCGCCAAAAATGCCTACAGTATTCAGTAAGGGGCGAAAAAAGTGGCGAGAATCAAAAACAAACGCCAGTTTGGTTGGCGGTTTTTTTTTTTCCGCCGGGTGGCGAGGCGAGAAGGCACTTTCCGCCAAAAATTGAAACATTTCCCGCCACGCTGTATTCTAGTAGTGGCGAGTAGCTTAGCGGAGCTATTCGTCACTCTAGAATGGCGTTTTTCTGGCAAATCAGCCACGCAAGAAAAAGTTGGCAAGTTGATGGTGAGAGGCTGATGATGAATGGCGGATCGGCACTTAGAAAAAAATCAGGCCTTTTTCCTGGCTGGGATTGATGCCGGTGGTCTCCGGAGCTGATACCATTAATACCCAGCACCGGACCCCCCCCGGCATGCATCCGAGGCAGGAAAAATGCATTTAAAGGCCACTTCATTAATTTAGCGGCTAACCGCTAAGGCAATGAAGGGGTTTAACAGCCGTGCCAGCTTTATTGTGGGTAGCGCGGGTGGGGTAAAGGGTAAAGGGGATATTTGGCCCTTGTTGTTTGTTTAGGGCTTGCGGGGGGGGGGGGTTGCGGGTGCACTTAACCCCTTCACGACCGTAGCTGTTAATACCGCTACGGTCATGAAGGGGTTAAGGCCTCCCGCTACCCACCCGCAAGCCGTAAACAAACCACCGATGGGGCTAATATCCCTTCACCCACCCCCGCTACCACAATAAAAAGAAAACACACACAACAGCCCCACACTAACTATATATATATATATATATATAATATATATATATATATATAATCAAAAAATAAATAGATGATACCGTTCTGTGGCTAACGAAATGCTTTTATTTGTGCGAGCTTTCGAGATACACTGATCTCTTCTTCCCGGCGATGTTACAATGAATGAAGCAAGGATTACTTAGAAAACAGTGTCTCTTGGAATGTTATCTGTGCAGGTCCTTCCCCCGATGTGGATGTGTTTTATGGCTAGAGGTGTCAAAGGGTTACTGAAAGCAAGTGAAGAAAGAGTGTGTATGTGTATCCAGTGTGAATAAGAATGAATGGAGAGCCCACAGTATAAACAGTGCTCTACACAAGGTGTGTGTGGAGTGAGAGGGGATATAAATGGTGTGCTGGTGGGTGTGGAAATGTGAGAGTTTGTAGCACAACTAAAAGTGTGTGTGGATACTATGTGGTCCCTATTGGTGTATAGGATGGAAAAATAAGGAGTATTGGTATGTGTGAAAGACAGCTGTGTGTGCATACATATAGCACAGTATGTACAGACATGGCCTATAGCGCTCATGGGAAGAGAGTTCGCTAGTGTCAGTAATGACTCATAATATTTCGATCTCTGTTTAGGCCACTGCTAAGTGTCTCCGAACAGTTGCATAAATTTGTATTCATGCAACCGTCTCTCTTTCGGGGTTTTAAGATTACCTTTGAGTATGGCAACCCTCAGATCGTTCATCTTATGGCCAGAGTCAGAGAATGTACGCCAACAGGACTGTCTCTTGTTCCGCGTGTGATGCTGTGGCGATGCAGGTTCATTCTCTTGTTTAGCCCCTGTCCTGTCTCACCTATGTAGTAGCAGCCCCATCAAGGTCGAAACAGCTATCTGTGGGTGGTTTTCTGGTATGCACCTTAACCCTGGCTGTGCTCAAAGCTGTGACCATGCAGCAAGCTTAAGCCTATAGGGAACCATGTTAAAAATGGTTATTGAGGCAAAAAGTGACACTGTGTGCTCATTTGCATGCCATTTCCCAGAATCCCTTGCTGCAGGTGGAAGTGCTGTATGCCTGGGTGATAATGGGGAAAGGGCGGGGTTGCAGACCTGCCTAAGACATAGCAGATGAGCACACAGCTATATTTGCATATATATATATATATATATATTATATATATATATATATATAAATGTAAATACAACTGTATGCTCATCTGCATGTCTTAAGTTAACCCAGGTGATTTAGAAGGCGCTAAAACACAGTATAGTGAATACAAAACAATGGTATGTAAGGTGTAGAAAGAAATTCTCAACCTTCCACAGGGAAAATTTGTACGAATTCCCTCATAGGCAATGGTGGATATCCAAAATGTGAAGGGAGCGCTAATCAGGAACACCCCAAAAAAGAAAACACAATAATAGTGTAATAAAATCACACAGTGATTGGCTATTAAAATCTTGGCTCGTATGAATCTTCTACTTACAAGAGGTAAGTGAAGAGTCAGCGTTTTAACAGGATAATGAAGAATCAGCGTTGATCAGGAAAGCAGGATTGGAAGATATTCGGGTATGCTCTTGTTCAGAGTTGTAATCATGTAAAAAATATATCAAAGGGAGACCATAGTATGGACCAATTGGCACAAGTTTATAAGATAAAAAAGCGTAAGAAATGTACTCACAATATGTACATCAAATGTAGGCACATAAAGGTATCTTTAGAGGCGGGGTGAACACTCCCGTCCCACGGATGACCCCCCACCACCCCACAAACACTCCCGTCGCACGAATGCCCCCCCCACCCCCCCCCCCCCAAACACTCCCGTCGCACGGATGCCCCCCCCACCACCCCCCCCAAACACTCCCGTCGCACGGATGACCCACCACCAGCCCCTCAACACTCCCGTCCCACGGATGCCCCCCCCAATCACTCCCGTCGCACGGATGCCCCCCCCAACACCCCCCAAACACTCCCGTCCCACGGATGCCCCCCCCACCCCCCCAAACACTCCCATCACCCGGATGCCCCCCCTCAAATAACTCCTGTACACCACAACACCCCACAAACCCTCTCTCACTACCTCCGTTCAGGGCCTGCATCCCAAGCGCCACATGGAGCGCCAACAATACATCCACACCAAACCCTCCTCTATACCGCCCGCACCACACTAATAAACTCCCGTCGCACGGATGCCCCCCCTCCAACCCCCCAAACACTCCCGTCCCACGGATGACCCCCCACCACCCCACAAACACTCCCGTCGCACGAATGCCCCCCCACCACCCCCCCAAACACTCCCGTCGCATGGATGCCCCCCCACCACCCCCCCAAACAGTTCCGTCGCACGGATGACCCACCACCACCCCCTCAACACTCCCGTCCCACGGATGCCCCCCCAAACACTCCCGTCGCACGGATGCCCCCCCCACCACCCCCCAAACACTCCAAAATCAACACAATGCACATTAAGTACTCTGGAACACCTCTCCCCTGGAACATGAACTGGCCACACACCAAAACCTGCCCCTAAACACACACACACAACACAAAATCACCTCAAACATTAAATAATAAAATATATTTTAACAAAATAAATTCTGCCGTCTGTGTACTTTCTCACACAAACACTCTACACACACACACACAACACCCATAACACACGCACCCCTCCCTGCCCTTTGCCCCCCCGCCCCTCCCTGCCTTTTCCCCACCCGCCCCTCCCTGCACTTTTCCCACCCACCCCTCCCTGCCCTTTCCCCACCCGCCCCTCCCTGCCCTTTGCCCTTCCACGCCCCATGCCCCCCTGCCCTTCCACGCCCCTTGGCCCCCCCGCCCTTCCACGCACCTTGGCCCCCCCCCTTGCCCTTCCACACCGCTCCCCCCCCCGCCCTTCCACTCCATGCCCCCTACCCTTCCACGCCCGGGCAACGCCGGGTATATCAGCTAGTACATACATATAGTGGCAAGAAATGACGTAAAATAAAAAAAATAAACACATGAAAAAAGCAAAAAAAAAGACAGTTACATTAAATACATTTCTTAAGTTCACTTACCATTACTTGACCCACTCACCGACTCCCGTTGATCAGCTTACTCACGAACCAATCCACGAACAGGAACCCATAAAATAATAAACCAGAACATAATAAACATTAAAATAATAAAACACGACAATCCAGGGGTCTTCTAGTTGCGTCGATGATAGGGGGTACATTTTTAGGCATTGTAGTTCCAACACTTGGTTGGTAGCGAAAGTTTCACATTCGTTTTGGTCGCATATTCAAGTATCTCGTTTACTTACACTTTTTTTTTAAGCTAGGGTTTTGTGCATCTGCAAGGGTGGGGTAGGTGGGGGTTAAATCTAGGGAGGGGTGAAGGGGGCTGCGTGGTGGGGGGGGACTGGGTAGTGGAGTGGGAGAGGGTGCGGATGGTGGGGGGGTATGGGGGACCTAAGCGAAGTGAAACCTTTGTTTTAAAACTTCTAGTGCACTATGGCAACGCTCTATATAACGCTTAGTTAACGGGGTTCGCATAACTGGGGTAGAAACTAACTGAGTCTACGCGTGTGTCTGCGTTACATACCCTGTCCCAACGGAGTCCTCGGCCGGGATTGCCGGGGTGCGGCGGACTTGGTCGTTAGTGTCCTGGGGTGTTGCTGCCTTGAGGAGCATGTCCCAAGAAGCGCAGCAGTTGCCTCTTCGTGGACCGGGGGATGGTACGCCGAGCCCCCCTCAGCCGAGGGGAGAGGGACGACGAGGGTCTGCCGTGTGGTGCATCTCGGCAGCAACTCGTGGGTTCCTATTGCCTGCACACCTCTAGGCCGCTCTTGCGATGGAGAGCTGATAGCCGGAAGCGGACGATCCTCGAGGGCGCTGTGAGTGATGAGCTGGACGGTGAGCGTCCCCAAGGTAAGTGAGGTGCCCTCCGACGCCGTCTTGTCCTTGCAGTGGAGTTTTTCCGGCTCTCGGTGGGCGTCGGGGCAGGTGAGTAGCGTGGCCGCCTCCTCATCTATCCCGCGTTTGCCTTTGTTCTGCCAGTCGCTCCGATGCTCTCACTGGCGGGTCTTCCATGTCTCGGGAGCGGGACCCAGATGATTCAGAGGCTCGGGAGGGCAACAAGGTTAAGCCCAGGGCTTTCGCCATTCGGTCCATATCCTCGGGGTATTTGATAGTGAGGAATTTCCCCTTGTTGTTTATGACCAATTTAAATGGGAAACCCCACTTGTAGTTGATACCCTTCTCCCTTAGCAGCAGTGTGAGGGGACGTAGTTCCTTTACGGCGGTTGATCGTTAGCTTCGACAGGTCGTTATAGACCTGGAGCGATTCGCTGCGGAACTGGACTGTGTCTCTCTCCCTGCATGCTCCAATCAATTTATCTTTGGTTGAATAGCTGTGAAGCCGTACGATGACATCGCATTTACGGTTCACATCCTCTGACCGTGGCCCCAACGCTCTGTGGGCTCTGTCTATTTCCATGTCCCGGGGGTCCAGATCTGCACATAGTAGGGAAAACAGGTCCCTCAGATACTCCCTTAAGTGGCCGGGTAGGACCGCTTCCGGGACGCCGCGGATCCTCAGGTTCTGGCGGCGGTCCCGGTTTTCTTGGTCCTCCAGACCGTCACGTAGGGTGTGGATTTCTCGGCCCAGGCGGAGGATCTCTTCATCAGCGTTGGCTTGGTGTTTTTGGGCCTCCTCGAGCCTGCTCTCCAGCGTCGTGGTACGTTCTTGGAGGCCTTGGATGTCTTGTTTGATCGCTGTAACCGCTTCTTTAAGGTCGGTTTGAAGGGATCTATGTAGCTTCGCGTGTAGCCCTTCCATAAACGCTTCTGTGATTCCCCTGTCCGGGGGAGTGGTGTCAGCGGGGCCTCCAGAGTCGGGTAGGCCTTGTTTGCCTCGTGCGCCTGGCGGGGAACCGCCATCTTGTTTTTTCCCCGCCCGCATCAGCGCCCTGCTTCGCGGGAGGAAAGTACCTGCCAACCCCCTGGGGCGGTTGGGTTTTCCCCTTGTTTGACATACCGCGGGGTTTAGGAGGTAAGGGTGGACTTTTAGGGGAGTTTTTCCGGACGAAAATGCCTTTATTCAGCGTTTATATAAGCGGGTCTCCGGACCTCTCCCTTCACCCGTCTGCTCTGGATGACGTCATCGGCACGCCCCCTCGGCCATGTTTCTTTTAATGACGTCATCTTAAAGGCAATTGAAGCAAAGCCATTCTGATTGGCTGTGCTTTCATTGCCTTTAAGTGACGTCATCATTTTTTTTTGCATCGGCCAAAACACATGGTTTTCACGGCCCAATCAGGGCCGTGGGAACCATATGACGAAAATGTGACGTCATAGGCCTTTAAAAGCCTATGTCATCTCATTTTGAAGCCAGACGCCGAGTAGGAAGGACCTCCGGAGAAGAAAGAAGACCAGGGCGTGGCAGCAGACGGGAAGAAGACCCCGGAAGAAGATAGAAGAATACAGATGAAGATGGATTACAAGTAGAAGACCCCTGGATTGTCGTGTTTTATTATTTTAATGTTTATTATGTTCTGGTTTATTATTTTATGGGTTCCTGTTCGTGGATTGGTTCGTGAGTAAGCTGATCAACGGGAGTCGGTGAGTGGGTCAAGTAATGGTAAGTGAACTAAAGAAATGTATTTAATGTAACTGTCTTTTTTTTTGCTTTTTTCATGTGTTTATTTGTTTTATTGTACATCATTTCTTGCCACTGTATGTATGTATGTATGTATGTATGTATGTATGTATGTATCTATGTATGTATGTATGTCTAGAGAGATATATACATACAGGGTAAGAAATGATAGTGTTGTAAAAGCTTTCTCTGCAGTATTGTAGTGTGGTGCAGGCGGTATAGAGGAGGGTTTGGTGTGGATGTATTGTTGGCGCTCCACATGCGCGCTTGGGATGCGGGCCCTTAACGGAGGTAGTGAGAGAGGGTTTGTGGGGTGTTGTGGTGTACGGTAGTTATTTGTGGGGGGGCATCCGGGCGACGGGAGTGTTTGGGGGGGCATCCGGGCAACGGGAGTGTTTGGGAGGGGGGTGGGGGGGTCATCCGTGGGACGGGAGTGTTTTGGGGGGGTGGGGGAAGGGGCATCCGTGGGGCGGGAGTGTTTGGGGGGGGGGGGTGGGGGGGGCATCCGTGCAACGGGAGTGTTTGGGAGGGGGGTGGGGGGGCATCCGTGGGGCGGGAGTGTTTTGGGGGGGTGGGGGGGGGCATCCTTGTGACGGGAGTGTTTGGGGGGGTTGGGGGGGGGCATCTGTGGGACGGGACTGTTTGAGGGGGGTGGGGGGGCATCCGGGCGATGGTAGTGTTTGGGGGGGGGGGTATCCGGCCGACGGGAGTTTATTAGTGTGGTGCGGGCGGTATAGAGGAGGGTTTGGTGTGGATGTATTGTTGGCGCTCCACGTGCGCGCTTGGGATGCGGGCCCTGAACGGAGGTAGTGAGAGAGGGTTTGTGGGGTGTTGTGGTGTCCGGGAGTAATTTGTGGGGGGGCATCCGGGCGACGGGAGTGTTTGTGGGGGTGGGGGGGCATCCGTGGGACGGGAGTGTTTGGGGGGGTTGGGGGGGGAATTTTTGTGACGGGGGGGTTTTGGGGGTTGGGGGGGGCATTTGTGGGATGGGAGTGTTTGGGGGGGTGGGGGGGGCGGTATCCAGGAGGGTTTGTTGTGTAGATTGAAACACGGATGTGGCAGCAGGGTGAAGGCGAGATGTGTGGTCCCTGGAGGTTTTTTTTTGTTGTGCATAAAGCAGACATGTGTGAGGAGGTGTATTAGAATGGAATGAGTGCTATGTCATATAGTGAAGCATTGATGTTGCAGGAGTGTTAAGGTGATGTGTGAGGCCCTACCGGGAGAGGTGTGGCGTGCTTCGTGGTGTGCATTGGTGGGGGGGTGGTTGTTAACAGGTGGTGTGTTGTTCCGTGATGGTGCGTTGTGTGGAGGTGGGGTGACCATGCGGTGTTGTGTGAGAGTGGGTAGTGTTGCAGTGGTGAAAAGAATATATATATAGCTAAGAGTCTGTACCTGATTCCGTAGTTGTTTTGGTTGAGAGGTGAGAGCTGTGAAGCGTCGTCTCCCAGAGCAATGAGGGTTAGGTGATGTGAAGCATTACCAAATCTCCCAGAGAACTGAGGTTTAGGTGCTGTGAAGCATTCCCAAAGGTCAGTGAGGGCTGGGAGAGTGTGGCAGTGGTGTTGGTGTGTTTGGTGTGTTGGGTGCAGGCCAATGAGAGGTGTGCTGGGGCGGGTGTGGGGCCAAGGGAGCAATCTCATTGGCCTGAGGCAGTGGTGTGAGGTGAGGTGAGGTGTGCGGGGGCGGGTGGGCCAAGGGAGCAATGTCATTGGCCTGAGGCAAGTCCAATGGGATTGCCGCTAGGGACACAGGGAGGGACACAGGGAGACACATACAGACCCGGACACATAGAACACTTTCAGAAATATATAGTAGATGTAT
Source organism: Ascaphus truei (assembly GCF_040206685.1). NCBI lineage: Eukaryota > Metazoa > Chordata > Amphibia > Anura > Ascaphidae > Ascaphus > Ascaphus truei. The sequence continues at coordinate 235,382,224 of NC_134487.1, read as the reverse complement.
GTTTGTCTAGAGAGATATATACATGCAGGGTAAGAAATTATATTATTTTACAAGCTTGATTTGCACTATTGTAATTGATTTTGGCTATGCTGCTATGCATAGATGTGTGTTCAATGTATTTTATAATTAGATAGATGTTATTTTTGGGCTTCTATGCTGTACTATAGGTAATGGTGAGGCTTGCTTTAGTATATTGTAATTGTTGGTGTCCTATTTTGTATGATGGTAACTTCTTCTCTGTAACGGTTGCTATAGTTGTGTAATTGGTATGGATGGTATTTTAATTGTTTTGGGATGTAATTCATGTATGTTAATTGATTGATGGTGACTTTATTGGAGTATTGTATACTTCTTTTGATGTAATGCTTTTTTATTTGAAATATTGTATTGTTAAAAACAACGAAGGGATAGGGAGTGATCACAGGACCATACCAATTGTATAATGTAATCAATTATGTAAGTGAGGTTTTCAAAAAGATGGGTGCAAACTGTGAACTGAAAAGTGAATCAGAAAAGGGAAGGGAAACACAAAATGGATGTGCACCCTAAAAGAATTCACTTATATGCACACCAAACTAATGTAAAAATGAACTTTTAATAAGTATCTTAAAACATATATTACCTAAGTAATGTGCAATGTGGATTAAAAAATATATTAAATCAGACATATCTGGCATCCGTGTCTTTAATTATTAGGTCGTGCTGTCCCAGATATCCACTTAGTATTGATGGGATACAAAAGACAGAGGATGCTAAGAGTCAGGGTGTTAACCCCTCTGGAGCAACGATGAGACCCAGTAGTGATAATATATAATTGTTCACAGATAGAGCTTCCTTGCTAGTTAGACCAGTGCTACGCACTGCAATAGGGGCGTTGGTGTATTGAAGTGCAAGTGCCTGAATAGCGAAGTTAACATACTGTATACAGTGTAATGATAATACAGACACTGCAACATACAACCACCAGACTCAGCAGTGCTGGAGTAAATACTGTAGCACAAAGATAATTGCGCGCAATTTTGTCAGTCTCCTACTTGGAGCTGTTTTAATGCAGTGTCTGTAGTCTCCTGGTTCTAACTTTGTAGACCCTAGCAGATAGTTGTTTATTTATTTATTTATTTTCACAGTTTGTGTGCTTGCTTTCCTTGCACTCTATGTGAGGTGCCTTCACAATTATCTTTGTGCTATTTACTCCAGCACTGCTGAGTCTGGTGGTTGTATGTTGCAGTGTCTGTATTATCATTACACTGTATATGTTAACTTCACTATTCAGGCACTTGCACTTCAATACACCAACGCCCCTATTGCAGTGCGTGGCACTGGTCTAACTAGCAAGGAAGCTCTATCTGTGAACAATTATATATTATCACTACTGGGTCTCATCGTTGCTCCAGAGGGGTTAACACCCTGACTCTTAGCATCCTCTGTCTTTTGTATCCCATCAATACTAAGTGGATATCTGGGACAGCACGACCTAATAATTAAAGACACGGATGCCAGATATGTCTGATTTAATATATTTTTAATCCACATTGCACATTACTTAGGTAATATATGTTTTAAGATACTTATTAAAAGTTAATTTTTACATTAGTTTGGTGTGCATATAAGTGAATTGTTTTAGGGTGCACATCCATTTTGTGTTTCCCTTCCCTTTTCTGATTGTATTGTTAACATTGATTTGCAGCGTCTACATGTAGCTTACATTTTATGCAGCATGTATACAATGTAAATGCAATGTTTTAAGTGGCATTTGAGGCTTTGGATTGGCATTTGTTGCTGTAGAGTTGATGATTACATTAGATTTGTTTAGGAAATTGCATTTTATTTCATTGAGGATGTTATGGATAAGTTGTATTGCCATTGCCAGGATGGCTTAACCCCTTAATTACCTTTGAGGTTAGTACCCGATAAGGTGATTAAGGGGTTCATTGATACAGTATGTGAATGTCATTGCAATGTATTGGGTATGTATTATTTTGGCAACGGACCACAATGATGATGCTGGCGACGGGGCCTTCTTATTGATGAGGTTAGTAGAATTTTCTTTATTTGACTATGGTATTTAATGTGTTTAATAATGGCCAAATAATGTATTATCCCTATGTGGATAATAGTTATTTGGCACATTATTGTACTGTATGTGGTGGGGGGAGGGGGTATTGGCCCCAAGGGTATGTGGTAGGACTCCCTTGTGGGTAGTGGGTGAGGGTGGTTAGGCCTCAGGGGGTGGGGGGGCAGTGGGGGAGGGATTGTATGTGATGGTGGGTTAACCCCTTAATGACTGTAGCGGTTAATAACCGCTATGGTGATTAAGGGGTTAGGGGACATTACATTGGATGTTTTTAATCTTGTGTCTGTTTTGCAGAAGCGGATGGGGCATTAGCAGGATGAAGATGAGGATGGCCTTCATCGTGGCAGCCGGACATGGGTGAGTGCTACATGTATTTAATGTCTTTATTGTTCTGTATGTATTTTAAATGGACAACTGCACTATTATCCATTTGTGGATAATAGTAATGTTGCCCATTACTGTATTTTATGTTGTGTATTGCTATGTTTATTGGGGGAAATTGTCCCCAATAAACATACTATTATGCGATAACCCCTTCATTGCCTTAGCGGCTATCCGCTATGGTAATGACGCAGCATTAATGTATTTTAATAATATTGTGCGGGAGCAGGGTGTCCCCTGAGCTGAACCGCATTTATTTGTGGCTCAGAGATCCCCTGCTTCCCGAGTTACAGGCCCCGGTTTGGGGCATTGGTTACAGTGTCGACGCCATGTTAATTGCGGGCACGTAGCGTATGGGACGCTATAAACATGGCGGCGACACTGCCCACCATATCACTCATACTGGGGCCTGTAACTCGGGAACAAGGGGATCCCTGGTCCACAAAGCTATGCGGTTCAGCTCGGGGGACCCCCTGCTCACTGTACAGTATTATTAAAAAAATATTCTTGCTGCTTCGCTACCATAGCAGATAGCTCAAAGGTAAGGAACGAGTCTTTATTGATATGGGTGTTTTACTCATAGTGTAGATGTGCAGAGGGTCTCCGGAGCTGAACCGCTTTGGTTTCAGGTCCGGGTACCCCCTGTCTCCCGAGATACAGGCCCCTTTATGGGGTGCCGGTATCCCTCTGCTATGTTTACATTCCGCGCTCACGTGATCGGGACCTTTAAATGCACAGGGATACCGGCACCTCAAAAGGGGCCTGTATCTCGGGAAGCAGGGGGTTCAGCTCTGGAGAACCCCTGCACATGTACACTATGAATAAAAATGGTTTCAAAAATATTTTTTAATGTGCTGATGTTTGCGCCGAGAGAGCAGCGGATCTCTCTCTGCTGCAAACACATCTCGGCAGGGGACGGCTTCTCTGCAGTTTCTCGCCAGGCAGCCATCTCGCCACCGGTTACTAGCCATTTTATCAAATGGTGGTGGCGCATTCATTCGCCAGGGATTCACCCCTTACAGCATACAGCGAGTTTAACACGCCAAAAACATGGCTAATTGCTAAACTGGCTAATGCATTTTTCCGCTGCTTACTGCATGATGCCCATAGTCTCAATCGCCAACAATAGCAGGAACTCAGCTGAAACTCCGGACAAAGTGCTGTTGCGTCACTGTACAGGAGGGACCAGTTGAGGTGGATACTCCGTGTATCGAAAACAGGATACAGACTCCTCTCTGCTGTTCAAACGTTCCTCTCACTATAGAGAGCTTCTGGGTCAGCCTCGTCACTCACACCACATTGAGCGTCGTGATGCTGATCAATCCCGATATTACAGGGAGAGGCAGTCCATTCGTGAGAGATGAATGCAAGTCCAATGCAATAAAATAAATGAATATACTCCAAATATTCTGCCCTACGCGTTTCGTCTTGTGGACTTCGTCAGGGGGGATAATTGGCCATGATTATTGGGTTACTCTAGATGTAGCTTCTCTTTATAATATTATTAATCACTATCATGGCCTCACAGCAGTAGAATTTTTTCTTAATTTACACTCTTCCTTTTCCCCAGCACATTTAGCCTTTTTACTCGATAGTATCAGATTTTCACTCACACACAACTATTTTCTGTTTGACGGGCATTATTATCTCCAAACGCGTGGGACTGCTATGGGGACTTCCTTTGCCCCCTCCTACACCAACCTTTTCATGGGTTGGTGGGAGACGTCCCACGTGTTTGGAGATTCTAATCCCTTTAGGCATCATATATCGTTTTACAAGCGCTATATTGATGACCTTCTGTTGATCTGGAGTGGTGGGGAAGATGATCTCATTAAATTTTTTGATTATCTGCCAGATACTCAATTAAATCTTAGATTTATGCATAGCTATGATATGCAACACATACAGT
>NC_134487.1:235290360-235375360 GCF_040206685.1 Ascaphus truei | reverse complement strand
TGTGTGTGTGTGTGTGTGTGTGTGTGTGTGTGTGTGTGTGTGTGTGTGTGTGCATGTGTGTGTGTGCATGTGTGTGTGCGTGTGTGCATGTGTGTGTGCATTGTGTATGTGTATGCATGTGTGTGTATGTGTATGCATGTGTATGCATGTGTGTGTATGTGTGCATGTGTGTGTGTATATATGTGTGTGTATATATAATGTGTATTTGTGTGTGTGTGTATATATATATATATATATATATATACACATGTAGAGGTATCAGTACCGTGTTAGCCGAGCTTCAATAATCAAAAAATAAATATATGATACCGTTCTGTGGCTAACGAAATGCTTTTATTTGTGCAAGCTTTCGAGATACACTGATCTCTTCTTCCGGCGATGTTAAATTGAATGAAGCAAGCAAAAGCTATACTATAAACAGTGTCTATTGGAATGTTATCTGTGCTGGTCCTTCCCCCGGTGTGGATGTGTTTTATGGCTGGAGGTGTCAAAAGGTTACTGAAAGCAAGGGATGAAACAGTGTGTATGTGTATCAGTGTGAATTAACATGAATGGAGAGCCCACAGTATATACAGTGCTTTACAAAAGGTGTGTGTGGAGTGGGAGCGGATATAAATGGTGTGGGTGGGTGTGGAAATGTGAGACTAAGTAGTATAACTGAAAGTGTGTGTGGATACTATGTGGTCCCTATTGGTGTATAGGGATGGAAAAACAGGGAGTATAAGTATGTGTGAGAGACAGCTGTGTGTGCATACATATAGCACAGTATGTACAGACATGGCCTATAGCGCTCATGGGAAGAGAGTTCACTACTGTCAGTAATGACTCATAAAATTTCGATCTCTGTTTAGGCCACTGCTAAGTGTCCCGAACAGTTGCATAAATTTGTATTCATGCAACCGTCTCTCTTTCGGTGTTTTAAGATTACCTTTGAGTATGGCAATCCTCAGATCGTTCATCTTATGGCCAGGGTCAGAGAAATGTTCGCCAACAGGACTGTCTCTTGTTCCGCGTGTGATGCTGTGGCGGTGCAGGTTCATTCCTCTGATACCTTCCTCTGATTTTGTATTCCCGATTCCTGTGTGGTATTTGTATTGTGTCCGCTGTGTAGAGCATTGCGCAGGTTTTGCATCTTGGGTCCTGGCATGGTCTTGTCTCCATTCATGTTAATTGACACTGATACACATACACACTCTTTCATCCCTCACTTTCAGTAACCTTTTGACACCTCCAGCCATAAAACACATCCACACCGGGGGAAGGACCAGCACAGATAACATTCCAATAGACACTGTTTATAGTATAGCTTTTGCTTGCTTCATTCATTGTAACATCGCCGGAAGAAGAGATCAGTGTATCTCGAAAGCTCGCACAAATAAAAGCATTTCGTTAGCCACAGAACAGTATCATCTATTTATTTTTTTGATTATATATATATATATATATACTAGCTGATATACCCGGCGTTGCCCGGGTGTGGAAGGGCAGGGGGCATGGAGTGGAAGGGCGGGGGAGGGAGGGGCCAAGGGGCGTTGAAGGGCGAGGGGGGGGGGCAAGGGGCGTGGAAGGGCGGGGGGGCCAAGGGGCATGGAAGGGCAGGGGTGGGGGGGCAAGGGGCGTGGAAGGGCAAAGGGCAGGGAGGGGCATGGGGAAAGGGCAGGGAGGGGCGTGGGGAAAGGGCAGGGAGGGGCGGGTGGGGAAAGGGCAGGGAGGGGCAGGTGGGGAAAGGGCAGGGAGGGGCGGGGGGCAAAGGGAAGGGAGGGGTGCGTGTGTTATGGGTGTTGTGTGTGTGTGTGTAGAGTGTTTGTGTGAGAAAGTACACAGACGGCAGAATTTATTTTGTTAAAATATATTTTATTATTTAATGTTTGAGGTGATTTTGTGTTGTGTGTGTGTGTGTTTAGGGGCAGGTTTTGGTGTGTGGCCGGTTCATGTTCCAGGGGAGAGGTGTTCCAGAGCACTTAATGTGCATTGTGTTGATTTTGGAGTGTATGGGGGGTGGTGGGGGGGGGCATCCGTGTGACGGGAGTGTTTGGGGGGTGTTGGGGGGGGCATCCGTGCGACGGGAGTGTTTGGGGGGGCATCCGTGGGACGGGAGTGTTTAGGGGGTGGTGGTGGGTCATCCGTGCGACGGGAGTGTTTGTGGGGGTGGTGGGGGGGCATCCGTGCGACGGGAGTGTTTGGGGGGGTGGTGGGGGGGCATTCGTGCGACTGGAGTGTTTGTGGGGTGGTGGGGGGTCATCCGTGGGACGGGAGTGTTTGGGGGGTTGGAGGGGGGGCATCCGTGCGACGGGAGTTTATTAGTGTGGTGCGGGCGGTATAGAGGAGGGTTTGGTGTGGATGTATTGTTGGCGCTCCATGTGCGCGCTTGGGATGCGGGCCCTGAACAGAGGTAGTGAGAGAGGGTTTGTGGGGTGTTGTGGTGTACGGGAGTTATTTGTGGGGGGGCATCTGGGTGATGGGAGTGTTTGGGGGGGTGGGGGAGGCATACGTGGGACAGGAGTGTTTGGGGGGTGTTGGGGGGGGCATCCGTGCGACGGGAGTGTTTGGGGGGGCATCCGTGGGACGGGAGTGTTGAGGGGCTGGTGGTGGGTCATCCGTGCGACGGGAGTGTTTGGGGGGGTGGTGGGGGGGCATCCGTGTGACGGGAGTGTTTGGGGGGGTGGTGGGGGGGCATTCGTGCGACGGGAGTGTTTGTGGGGTGGTGGGGGGTCATCCGTGGGACGGGAGTGTTTGGGGGGTTGGAGGTGGGGCATCCATGCGACGGGAGTTTATTAGTGTGGTGCGGGCGGTATACAGGAGGGTTTGGTGTGGATGTATTGTTGGCGCTCCACGTGCACGCTTGGGATATGGGCCCTGAACGGAGGTAGTGTTGGCGCTCCATGTGCGCACTTGGGATGAGGGCCCTGAACGGAGGTTGTGAGAGAGGGTTTGTGGGGTGTTGTGGTGTACGGGAGTTATTTGTGGGGGGGCATCCGGGTGATGGGAGTGTTTGGGGGGGGGCATCTGTGGGACGGGAGTGTTTGTGGTGGGGTGGGGGGGCACCCGGGGACGGGAGTGTTTGTGGGGGGGTGGGGGGGCATCCGGGCAAGGGGAGTGTTTGTGGGGGGGGTGGGGGGGCATCCATGGGAGGGGAGTGTTTGGGGGTGGGTGGGGGGGGGGCATCCGTGCGACGGGAGTGTTTGGGGGTGATGGGGGGGGGCATCCGTGGGACGGGAGTGTTTGGGGGGGTTGGGGGGGCATCTGTGGGACGGGAGTGTTTGGGGGGGTGGGGGGGCATCCGGGCGACGGGAGTGTTTGGGGGGGGCGTGCGATGGGAGTGTTTTGGGGGGGTGGGGGGGCATCCGTGGGACGGGAGTGTTTGTGGGGGTGTGGGGGGGCATCCGGGCAACGGGAGTGTTTGGGGGGGTGGGGGGGGGCATCCGTGCGACCGGAGTGTTTTGGGGGGTTGAGGGGGGGCATCCGTGCGACGGGACTGTTTGGGGGGGGTGGGGGGGCATCCGGGCGATGGTAGTGTTTGGTGGGGTTTGGGCGGGCATCCGGCCGACGGGAGTTTATTAGTGTGGTGCGGGCGGTATAGAGGAGGGTTTGGTGTGGATGTATTGTTGGCGCTCCACGTGCACGCTTGGGATGCGGGCCCTGAACGGAGGTAGTGAGAGAGGGTTTGTGGGGTGTTGTGGTGTATGGGAGTTATTTGTGGGGGGGCATCCGGGCGACGGGAGTGTTTGGGGGGGCATCCGGGCGACGGGAGTGTTTGGGAGGGGGGTGGGGGGGTCATCCGTGGGATGGGAGTGTTTTGGGGGGGTGGGGGGGGCATCCGTGGGGCGGGAGTGTTTGGGGGGGGGGTGGGGTGGGCATCCGTGCGACGGGAGTGTTTGGGAGGGGGGCGGGGGGGCATCCGTGGGGCGGGAGTGTTTTGGGGGGGTGGGGGTGGGGGCATCCTTGCGACGGGAGTGTTTGGGGGGGTTGGGGGGGGCATCTGTGGGATGGGACTGTTTGGGGGGGGGTGGGGGGTCATCCGGGCGATGGTAGTGTTTGGGGGGGGCATCCGGCCGACGGGAGTTTATTAGTGTGGTGCGGGCGGTATAGAAGAGGGTTTGGTGTGGATGTATTGTTGGCGCTCCACGTGCGCGTTTGGGATGCGGGCCCTGAACGGAGGTAGTGAGAGAGGGTTTGTGGGGTGTTGTGGTGTCCGGGAGTAATTTGTGGGGGGGCATCCGGGCGACGGGAGTGTTTGTGGGGGGTGGGGGGGCATCCGTGGGACGGGAGTGTTTGGGGGGGTTGGGGGGGGGCATTTTTGTGACGGGAGTGTTTTGGGGGTTGGGGGCGGGGCATTTGTGGGATGGGAGTGTTTGAGGGGGTGGGGGGGCGGTATCCAGGAGGGTTTGTTGTGTAGATTGAAACACGGATGTGGCAGCAGGGTGAAGGCGAGATGTGTGGTCCCTGGAGGGGTTTTTTTGTTGTGCATAAAGCAGACATGTGTGAGGAGGTGTATTAGAATGGAATGAGTGCTATGTCATATAGTGAAGCATTGATGTTGCAGGAGTGTTAAGGTGATGTGTGAGGCCCTACCGGGAGAGGTGTGGCGTGCTTTGTGGTGTGCATTGGTGGGGGGGTGGTTGTTAACAGGTGGTGTGTTGTTCCATGATGGTGCGTTGTGTGGAGGTGGGGTGACCGTGCGGTGTTGTGTGAGAGTGGGTAGTGTTGCAGTGGTGAAAAGAATATATATATAGCTGAGTCTGTACCTGATTCCGCAGTTGTTTTGGTTGAGAGGTGAGAGCTGTGAAGCGTCGTCTCCCAGAGCAATGAGGGTTAGGTGCTGTGAAGCGTTACCAAATCTCCCAGAGAACTGAGGTTTAGGTGCTGTGAAGCATTCTCAAAGGTCAGTGAGGGCTGGGAGAGTGTGGCAGTGGTGTTGGTGTGTTTGGTGTGTTGGGCGCAGGCCAATGAGAGGTGTGCGGGGGCGGGTGTGGGGCCTAGGGAGCAATCTCATTGCCTGAGGCAGTGGTGTGAGGTGTGCGGGGGCGGGTGGGCCAAGGGAGCAATGTCATTGGCCTGAGGCAGGTCCAATGGGATTGCCGCTAGGGACACAGGGAGGGACACAGGGAGACACATACAGACCTGGACACATAGAACACTTTCAGAAATATATAGTAGATATATATATATATATATATATATATATATATATATATATATATATATATATATATATATATATATGTGTGTATATAATGTGTGTGTGTGTGTATGTGTGTATGCATGTGTGTGTGCATTGTGTGTGTGTGTGTGTGTGTGTGTGTGTGTGTGTGTGTGTGTGTGTGTGTGTGTGTGTATATATGTGTGTTTATATATAATGTGTATTTGTGTGTGTGTGTGTGTATATATATATATGTGTGTGTGTATATATATATAGTGTGTGTGTGTGTGTGTGTGTGTATATATTTAATGTGTATGCATGTGTGTGTATGTGTATGTGTGTGTTTGCGTGCGTGCGTGCGTGCGTGCGTGAATATATTTATCAAAGTTGCACAATGCTAATAAATAATTTATTCTCACCACGTCTTTTTTTTTTGAATTTTTAAAATATTATATAATATACACACACACACACACACGTTCCCCAGTGACACACAAACACACAGAACACTTCAAAGTGACACACACGTGCACACACACTGACAGCTACCAAGTGACAAACACACACACACACACAGTGATACCCGCCTCCCAAGCGCGCTTGCTGTCTCCTCTGTCAGGACAGCAAAAAGCTCCTGGTAGCGCGAGCGTCAGCAAGCGAGAGCACTGCTCAGCGACGCTCAGTGCACTATGTCCGAGGCCTTATGCTTCAAACACTGCAACCCAATGGACTAAATACTGAATGGGACCTGCGTTGTTTCCTTTGATACATATATATTTGAGTGAGATTTTGAGATCTTGCTTTATTATTCATGATTTACTTTGTACTGTATTTGTTTAATCATTGGTACTAGAGTTTATTATCATTTTTACTATGTATATGTACTATTTGCCTCTTTCATGTTGGTTTCTTTTCTTCCCCCCCTCCCTTCCTTCCCCCCGCCCCCTCCCTTCCTCTCCTTTCTGTCATCAAGGACAAACTAATATATTTTGAACTTAATCATTCTCTAGAGGTTATTAATTTATGACACTGAAAATTGATAGATACAGTTATATTTATAGACTGTGTCCCTAAGAAGTGGTTTAGTAATTCATGCTGTCCCATATGCCAGACCATTTAGAAATGTTGCATTAAGTGTTTTTTATTTATCCCTGATGATATATCACTAGATCACAACGTATTTGACAGTAGGAGTGACACAATTATATGTGTTCACACATCCAATAGTTACATGTGTATTGTACATAAGAGAGATGTCTGTTTATTAACATGGTTGTGAACTTGATAAGATAAAGTAGTTTTGTACACCAGGGGTTAACATTCAAGTCCGTTTTTCGCAGGCTTTTTTTACTTTAAATATGCAGGCTCAGACCACATCTCCCCACTCCAAGACGAAGCACTGATTCAAGCGTGAAACGCGTTGAGGGGGAGACTGTGGTGTAGCCTGTTGTGTTCGTGAAGTCTCAATAAAGTTATTCTACAACCCGGAAGTGCCTTGGATTTTGTCACAGGCTGTGGCACCTGATTTTTCTTCCTTCCTCTCCCAGTCTGCATTCTGCTGGCAGACCTCAAAAACATTCAAAATAGCATCTTCCAATTCAAATGGAAAGACAAGAGGCCGCGAGTAGCTCGAACGGTGATGTTAGCCCCAAAGGAGTGTGGAGGCCTGGGAGTACCAGACATAATTAAATATTATAGAGCAGCTCACCTGAAACAATCGGTGGTCTGGAATAATGACCCAGCGTCTTGTTGCTGGTTGGAAATTGAGGCCTCCTATGTCTCCCCCCTATCCCTCAGGGCGATACTTTGTTCCGTAGGGGGTGGGGAGATAATATCAGGCAGAACGGGCCTGGGAGCCATGAGATGCACGTGGAAGATTTGGGCGAAAACCAAAAACAGACATGGAACACATCCTCCCCCTCCGTACTCACCCCCGTCTTCGGGAACCCGGATTTTCCTCCGGGTTGCGACCCCAAAGATTTCAAGCAATTCCGCATGTCTGGCATAGAAACAGCATCAGACCTATTAGACAAGGGGTCTCTGATCCCACTCTCGGAGTTGCAGAAAAGACACCAATCGGTAAAACTCCCTTTGTACGGGTTTTTTCAGATCAGACACTTCCTCCAAGAGATATCCCAAAAGTCTAAGTTTAAAGGCCCTATGTCCTTCGAAAGGATGTGTGCGGTGCGGACATACCAGAGGGGTCTGATCTCAGAGATCTACTTGGAGTTACCACGGTCCATGATACCCACCAACCATAATTACATAATGAAATGGGCTGAGGACATCAATCTAGATATAGATTGGGAGGACATTGGGAAGCTGCGGCAAAAACTTCTATCTGTACTAATATTAAAGAAAATATCTACAAAATATTATTTCATTGGTACCTGTCCCCGAGTAGGCTGAGCCAGATCTTCCCTGACCAGCCTGATATGTGTTGGAGAGGGTGCGGTCAGAGCGGAGACCTGGTGCATATACTGTGCACATGCCCTGGCGATCAGATATTCTGGAGCATGATCCGCTCATTAATTGAGGAAATAACCGGAGACGATGTCCGCCTGGGCCCGCTGGTATTTTTTCTAGCAAAACCGGTGGAGTCAGTCTCACCCCCCTTCGAAAATTAATCTCACTTGTGCTCACTGCAGCTCGGTGTTCGCTCACAGCCAACTGGAAAAAAATTAAACCCCCGACCAAACAGATGGTGGTCCGTAGAGCGAGCGAGGTCAAATTAATGGAGTACTTATCAGCTCACCTGAGCCAGAAATTGGACCAGTTCAACAGGGTCTGGGACCTGTGGCCCTACAATTAAAATAGCATAAAAGTAGGCCTGGAGGGAGCCAGTTGTTTCTCTAACTTGAGTTGCACAAACCCTGCAACGCCCTCCCCCCCACCCCCATCCCCGAGGGGGGACACTATCTCCCTCTTCTCCCTGTCCCACCTTCGGCCCCATCTCCCCCCCCCCATCCCCTTCCTATCCCTCCCATGCCTCTTTCCTCCCTCTTTTCTTTGCCTGTCCTTTTCTATCTACTCCAAGAAGTTAAGAGGAATCTCTCTATCTGTATGTCCGACGCAGTCTATCTGTTAGACTCTTAATGACTTTTGCTTTTTTGCATTCTGTGCTGGGTGTACAGGACTTTGGAAAATGATATTGAACTAATGTTGTACTCCTCTTGGAAAACCAATAAAAATGTGGGGGGAAAAAAGCAGAGAACGGGGGGCGAGCTAGGATATAGGTCAGGATGGTAGGGTCAGTGCAGCATTATATAGCAGTGTAAAGTATAACCCTCTGCACTCTATGCTCTGGACAGAGTGTACAGGTAATAGGAGTATATTGCCGTCTATGAGACTTTTATGGGTTATTTCCTCTCCAGCCCTACACCCCACCATGGAAAATATTATTTTTTGCTGCAAACACAAGTTAAGCTCTGAGCAATAAACAGATCAGATTCACGTAAACACAATGTTTGGTTTCTCTACAGAATCTCTTATTGGAAACACATGTGCATTTAAATACATATCTAACCAGCCAAACTCTGCAGATTAACCCTCTCACCGCCAGCTGCTGCAAAGGCAGTGTGGATTTTAGGAGATGGTTAGGGGAGGGTGAAGGCCAGTAGAAATGTATTATCTTAGGCTTTGAAAATATAAAAGGAGGCTTTAAAGATTCCTGAATGCTGTACCAGTAGGTCTTTAGTCAGTTTGTGTTTGTGAGTATGTGTGCATGCGTATGTATGTGTGTGGGCACACAACGCATACATGTGTGTGCGAGCTCATGTGTGTGTTCACTTACACAGTGTATTTGCCAGTGTAAATAAGAGGGGGAGTTTTGCATAACGGCTGCCCTCTGTTCTGCGTATAGTCAGGAGCCAAATCCACTATAAGGGTTTAATAGCTGCTGATTTAATAGGTGTGTAAGTTATTTACTCCTGTCTGTATCACGGCCGGAGCTGCTCTCACCTCATTGAGCATGGCCCGTATCCTGAATACTGAGTCTTTATTACCAGGACATCTTCTCTGCACAAATATATCCACTGTGGCACAGCCACTTCCTTCTTCATAAACTGACTCTATTACAGGCTATAAATCTTCCTCTGCCCTTACAAACCGTTTGCTCTCTACTGGTGTCTGTGGAGAGTCTATAACTCTTTTCATAAAATGTTCTTGAAAACACTTAAAGGAGTACATTTGGCAGACCTCTTTAGATTTAACGGTTTTACACTGCTCATACAAAAGGTGAATATCCCAATGGTAGCTCCAGATTATCAAGGGACAGGCTCAGACAGACCTGGGCTATATGTAATGTAGGGTATTTTTTAAATTAATTTAGTCTAAAATCAGTTTTATACAAAAATATTTACATATATACATATTTGCTTAACAATGGGGAATTTAAAAAAAACAGCCTTAGACCTTTACTAAATTCCAAAGTTTCAAACTCCCTCTAATCAAAATGAAAAACCTCACCAAATAGGTCTCTTATTTTCATGATCCCACGCTCTTTTATATGGTAGATGGACCTAAGATCTTCGTACAACTGCATAGCTACTTTATCTGCAGGAATCTCTGTCTTTTTCATGGATATCACAGAGTGTGCTAGCCATAGGATATATATAACAAGTTAATTAAGTAGCTTGAGTGGGTCCATATTATATTTCCTAGTTTGTGTGTGAAATGGCCATATATAATTTCATGATAAGTTTGTTTGTCTACAGCTGATACTCTTAATAAAGAAGCCACCTTCCAGACAGTAATACTAAAGAAGAGGCAGAGGTCCAAGCATGGGGTCGTCGGCTCCATAAGGGCTGTGACGGTCTGGTACTGTAGATGTCAGCTGGGGGGTCGGCTGACCCACCTCCCCACACGGTGGGGAAGCCTGCATGGGAGGGGGCAGGTAACGGGCTGGGTCCCTTCCCAGGCAGCCAAATGGCAAGGGGGAAAGGGAGAGGGTATAAAGAGAGGGCCAACAGAGATGGGAGGCAGAAATCCTGTACCTTTTCGTTTCAGGAGCTGACCTGCATCTGAGCAGGCCAGGATGGAAGGCCTCGTGGACTACAACAGCTCCAGCCAGCTTCTTTGACGAGCTGCAGGGTCCTACTGCAGCTGCCGCACTGGAGGATCCAGTAAGTCTCCCAGCCCATTGCAGATCACTCATCCAAGGTGCAGGGAAAAATCCCAGCGCTCCATCCTCCAGCCTAGCCAGCTCTCCTGTCAAGCGCAACCGCCTCCCAGCAGCCCAACGCACACTGCTGCCAATCCGAGCCACTGCCGCTCCACTTACTGAGCCAGTCAGCCTGCTGCCATACGGCTGTCATCCCCAAGTCAGGCCCCCGACTAATTATCGGGGCCCTACTGCATGCTAGAAGCGCTCACCCCCCCCCCCACCCCCGACGCCCCATGCATTTAACTGCCAAGACCCCGCCGCCAACACTCACCTCCAGATCATTATGATCTTGGGGAGGGGGTCCCAGTCCTCGCAGGGGACATGCTTGTCCAGTATGTCTTGCGTAGCAAAGCAGCAACCACGGCCTGACCCTGCAGCAGTACCCCCACAGCCAGGCGCCTTACTATGCCACATGGCGGCCCCCCTTTTCCCCCTCACATAGCACGCCAAATGAGCAGACCCAGGGCTACTGGTAGGCCCATGCAGCAGGCTACCTGTAAGGAATCGGGGAACACGTCCCCTGCAACGTGTTTCCTCCTTACCTATTGCTCCACACGCCTCTGCGCTGCTTACTGAGCGTGTGCGCGCACACATGGAGTCTTTCTGCAAACACCAAGGAGCTTGGTCCTGCCCCCCACTCGCATCACTCACGCGACGATCGTGCATCGCTCCCCAGCTACGTGGCAAGATTCCTGATACTGCTAACTCTGCTCACCTGTCTCCTGCATCCTCTGTCCAATCACAGCTCCCGCAGGGGGCGCACCTCCGCTCCGCCTCTCGCACTAATTGCTCCAGCCTTGCTACTTAAACCCTTCATGCTTAGTCACTCATTGCTGAGCATACTGCTGCGGCCAAGTTTATTCGAGCATTTGCCCGTTCTTGGCCGCAGCAGTAGCCTGGCGCACGCCCGAGGGTGACGGGCGCGCGCCGAAGCAGCGGAAGAGCGCCCTCCGATCGGGGCGCTCTCCCTACCGCTGCCGGGTCCGCCGGGTCCCCCGGAACCCCCTGCCGCCGTCCCGCGATCGCGGGACACCAGGGCTCCCTCGGGGAGCCCTGGACGCGCGTGCAGGGGGCGCAGGCTCCCGAAGATGCGTGACCGCGCGTCTATGACGCGCGGCACGCCGAGGGGCGGCCACTAGCAAGCCGGGAAATCTCCCGGCTTGCGGTACCGGCCACACTTTAATAAAGTGTGTCGGTAGTGTAACATGTTGTAGCCTTGTGTTCCTGTGTTCTGTTTTGCCCTGCCTTGTGTCTTGCTGTTTTCTTGCATCCTGTTGATTTCACATGTACCGACCCGGATTGACTATTGGATCCTCTCTGGATAACGACCCTGGCTTGCTTCTGACAACCCGCACTTCTCCAACCCTGATCAGGAACGCCAACAGAAATCATGGGGCCCAGCACAAATGAAAGGAGTAGGCCCCCCCTACAACCCATAGCGCACCTACCATGAAAATTTTTTTTTGAGCACTCAACTTTTAATTAACTGTTTTCTTATTGTAATACGGAAAAAAAAACATTACAATGCAATCTGTTTATTACACCCCACAATACATATAAAAATACACCCCCACCGCACCAATACATATATAGGTCCAACCCCACACATCAATAAGATAATGAATAACATTTGGCAAACACTTCACTACAACAAGATAACAGCTTACCTTAATGACTGGGGCCGGGGCAGGAGGCTGGCGCAGGGGAAGCTGGGGTGGCGGGCGCATGCTCGCCACAGCACTTCCCCTCCGTCACACGTTGGATGCCACTCATCTCACCCCTGCAGGTCGGACACCCTGCGCAAGCGCGTCGAGACCTCTGCGCATGGGCAGTGTGTGTGTGAGTGTGTGGGTGTGTGTGTTGGATGAAGTCACGAATCTAGAAAAAAAAAACAGATGTGAATGACTAATTTCCTGAACCCCTTAACCAGTGTCTGGATGCCCCCGATGCACAATTTACAAAGGCAGCAATCCCACCTGGGATCTTACCTGATCCGCAGTCCCTCAATGTCCAGGTACTCTCATGATATACAGTATACTGGAAGGGGAGGTGTTCCCTACCTGTCTTCTGGGTTAGGGGGGATTCCGCTGTCTCCCGTGTGAAGCTTGAGAGTCAGATCTGGAAGAAAGCAGTATAGGTTATTTCGGTGTAGGTATAGGACAGTTAAGAAATATAGGGTAAATAAGATATCCAGATCCAGAGTGTGAGACAGAGAGAGAGAGAGAGTGTATGTGAGAGCGAGACACAGAGAGAGGGAGAGAGGGTGAAAGAGAGAGGGAGACAGGGTGACAGAGAGAGGGAGACAGGGTGACAGAGAGAGGGAGACAGGGTGACAGAGAGAGGGAGACAGGGTGACAGAGAGGGAGACAGGGTAACAGAAAGAGGGAGAGGGAGACAGAGTGACAGAGAGTGGAAGACAAAGAGGGAGAGGGAGACAGGGTGACAGAGAGAGGGAGACAGGGTAACAGAGAGAGGGAGACAGAGTGACAGAGAGAGGGAGACAGAGAGGGAGAGTGAGACAGGGAGACAGGGGTGAGAGGGAGACAGGGTGACAGAGAGAGAGGGAGTGGGAGAGGGAGACAGGGAGACAGGGTGACAGAGAGAGGGAGACAGAGAGAGGGAGACAGAGAGAGGGAGACAGGGTGACACAGAGAGGGAGACAGGGTGACACAGAGAGGGAGACAGGGTGACACAGAGAGGGAGACAGGGTGACAGAGAGAGGGAGACAGGGTGGGTGGGTAGGTGACTGACTGAAGACAGGGGGGACGCCATGGGAGACATGGGGGGGGCAGGGGAGGGCGTGGTGGGACAAGGAGAACAAGGGGAGGCCCAGAAGAGACATGGGGAGGTCGTGGGGGGGCCAGAAGAGACCATTGGGGGGGCCAGAGGAGACTAGGGGGGGACCAGGGGAGCCATGGGGGGACCAGGGAAGGCCATGGGGAGACCATGGGAGGCCATGGGGGACAAGGGGCAGCCATGGGGGGACATGGGGAGGCCGTGGGGGGACAAGGGGAAGCTGTGGGGGGACATGGGGAGGCCAGTGGGGGGGCCAGAGGAGACCAGTGGGGAGGCCAGAGGAGACCAGTGGGGGAACATGGGGAGGCCGTGGGGGGACATGGGGAGGCCATGGGGGGTTAGGGGGGGGGGCAGAGGAGACATGGGGGGACCATGGAAGGGCGTGAGTTGACCCGAGACCTCTGCGCATGGGCAGTGTGTGTGTGTGTGTGTGTGTGTGTGTGTGTGTGTGTGTGTGTGTGTGTGTGTGTGTGTGTGTGTGTGTGTATGTGTGTGTGTGTGTTGGATGAACTCACTACTCTAGAAAAAAAAACAGATGTGAATGACTAATTTCCTGAACCCCTTAACCAGTGTCTGGATACCCCCGATGCACAATTTACAAAGTCAGCAATCCCACCTGGGATCTTACCTGATCCGCAGTCCCTCAATGTCCAGGTACTCTCATGATATATACTGGAAGGGGAGGTGTTCCCTACCTGTCTTCTGGGTTAGGTGGGATTCCGCTGTCTCCCGTGTGAAGCTTGAGAGTCAGATCTGGAAGAAAGCAGTATAGGTTATTTCGTGTAGGTATAGGACAGAAAAGAAATATAGGGTAAATAAGATATCCAGATCCAGAGTGTGAGACAGAGAGAGAGAGTGTGTGTGTGAGAGCGAGACACAGAGAGAGAGAGAGAGGGTGAAAGAGAGAGGGATACAGGATGACAGAGAGAGGGAGACAGGGTGACAGGGAGAGGGAGACAGGGTGACAGAGAGAGGGAGAGGGAGACAGGGTGACAGAGAGAGGGAGACAGGGTGACAGAGAGAGGGAGACAGGGTGACCTAGAGAGGGAGAGAGGGTGAGAGAGAGACGGTGACAGAGAGAGGGAGAGGGAGACAGAGTGACAGAGAGTGGGAGAGGGAGACAGGGTGACAGAGAGAGGGAGACAGGGTGATATAGAGACAGGGTGACAGAGAGGGAGACAGAGTGACACAGAGAGGGAGACAGAGAGGGAGAGTGAGACAGGGAGACAGGGGTGAGAGGGAGACAGGGTGACAGAGCGAGAGAGAGAGTGGGAGAGGGAGACAGGGTGACAGAGAGAGGGAGACGGGGAGACAGGGTGACAGAGAGAGGGAGACAGAGAGAGGGAGACAGGGTGACACAGAGAGGAAGACAGAGAGAGGGAGTCAGGGTGAAACAGAGAGGGAGACAGGGTGACACAGAGAGGGATACAGGGTGACACAGAGAGGGAGACAGGGTGACAGAGAGAGGGAGACAGGGTGGGTGGGTAGGTGACTGACTGGAAACAGGGGGGAGGCAATGGGAGACATGGGGGGGGGCAGGGGAGGGCGTGGAGGGACAAGGAGAACAAGGGGATGCCCACAATAGACATGGGGAGGTCGTAGGGGGGCCAGAAGAGACCATTGGGGGGGCCAGAGGAGACCAGGGGGGAGCCATGGGGGGACCAGGGAAGGCCATGGGGGGACCATGGGAGGCCATGGGGGACATGGGGCAGCCATGGGGGGACATGGGGAATCCAGTGGGGGGGCCAGAGGAGACCAATGGGGAGGCCAGAGGAGTCCAGTGGGGGAACATGGGGAGGCCATGGGGGGACATGGGGAAGCCATGGGGGGACATGGTGAGGCCGTGGGGGGACCAGGGGAAGCCAGTGGAGACCAGTGGGGGGGGGGCAGAGGAGACCAGTGGGGAGGCCAGAGGAGACCAGTGGGGGAACATGGGGAGGCCGTGGGAGGCCATGGGGAGGCCATGGGGGATTAGGGGGGGGCAGAGGAGACATGGGGGGACCAGGGGAGGGCGTGAGGAGACCCAAGACCTCTGCGCATGGCTGTGTGTGTGTGTGTGTGTGTGTGTGTGTGTGTGTGTGTGTGTGTGTGTGTGTGTGTGTGTGTGTGTGTGTGTGTGTGTGTGTGTGTGTGTGTGTGTGTGTGTGTGTGTGTGTGTGTGTGTGTGTGTTGGATGAACTCACTAATCTAGAAAACAAAACAGATGTGAATGACTAATTTCCTGAACCCCTTAACCAGTGTCTGGATGCCCCCGATGCACAATTTACAAAGGCAGCAATCCCACCTGGGATCTTACCTGGTCCGCAGTCCCTTAATGTCCATGTACTCTCATGATATATACTGGAAGGGGAGGTGTTCCCTACCTGTCTTCTGGGTTAGGGGGGATTCCGCTGTCTCCCGTGTGAAGCTTGAGAGTCAGATCTGGAAGAAAGCAGTATAGGTTATTTCGGTGTAGGTATAGGACAGTTAAGAAATATAGGGTGAATAAGATATCCAGATCCAGAGTGTGAGATAGAGAGAGAGAGTGTGTGTGTGAGAGCGAGACACAGATAGAGGGAGAGAGGGTGAAAGAGAGAGGGAGACAGGGTGATAGGGAGAGAGAGACAGGGTGACAGAGAGAGAGAGAGGGAGACAGGGTGACAGAGAGAGGGAGACAGGGTGACAGAGAGAGGGAGACAGGGTGACCTAGAGAGGGAGAGAGGGTGAGAGAGAGACAGAGATAGGGTGACCTAGAGAGAGGGAGACAGGGTGACAGAGAGAGGGAGATAGGGTGACAGAGAGAGGGAGACAGGGTGACAGAGAGGGAGACAGGGTGACAGAGAGAGGGAGACAGGGAGACAGGGTGACAGAGAGAGGGAGAGGGAGACAGAGTGACAGAGAGAGGGAGACAGAGAGGGAAAGGGAGACAGGGTGACAGAGAGAGGGAGACAGGGTGACAGAGAGAGGGAGACAGGGTGACAGAGAGGGAGACAGGATGACAGAGAGAGGGAGAGGGAGACAGAGTGACAGAGAGAGGGAGACAGAGAGGGAGAGTGAGGCAGGGGTGAGAGGGAGACAGGGTGACAGAGCGAGAGAGAGAGGGAGTGGGAGAGGGAGACAGGGTAACAGAGGGGGAGACGGGGAGACAGGGTGACAGAGAGAGGGAGACAGGGTGACAGAGAGAGGGAGACAGAGAGAGGGAGACAGGGTGACACAGAGAGGGAGACAGGGTGACACAGAGAGGGAGACAGGGTGATACAGAGAGGGAGACAGGGTGACAGAGAGAGGGAGACAGGGTGGGTAGGTAGGTGACTAACTGGAGACAGGTGGGAGGCAATGGGAGACATGGGGGGCAGGGAAGGGCGTGGAGGGACAAGGAGAACAAGGGGAGGCCCAGAAGAGACATGGGGAGGTCGTGGGGGGGCCAGAAGAGACCATTGGGGGGGCCAGAGGAGACCAGGGGGGGACCAGGGGAGCCATGGGGGGACCAGGGAAGGCCATGGGGGGAACATGGGGGACAAGGGGCAGACATGGGGAGGCCGTGGGGGGACCAGGGGAAGCCGTGGGGGGACATAGGGAGGCCGTGGGGGGACCAGGGGAGGCCAGTGGAGGGGCCAGAGGAGACCAGTGGGGAGGCCAGAGGAGACCAGTTGGGGATCATGGAGAGGCCATGGGGGGACATGGGGAGGCCATGGGGGGACATGGGGAGGCTGTGGAGGGATAAGGGGAGGCCGTGTGGTGGGCAAGAGGAGACATGGGGGGACCAGGGGAGGGTGTGGGGGGACATGGTGAGGCCGTGGGGGGGACCAGGGGAAGCCATGGATGGACATGGTGAGGCCGTGGGGGGACTAGGGGAGGCCAGAGAAGACCAGTGGGGGGGGGGCAGAGGAGACCAGTGGGGAGGCCAGAGGAGACCAGTGGGGGAACATGGGGAGGCTGTGGGGGGACATGAGGAGGCCATGGGGTGTTAGGGGGGGGGCAGAGGAGACATGGGGGGACCAGGGGAGGGCGTGAGGAGACCAGAGGAGTCCAGTGAGGGAGCCAGAAGAGACCATTGGGGGGGGCCAGAGGAGACCAGTAGGGGGACATGCTGAGGCTGTGGGGGCAGGGGAGGCCATGGGGGGCCAAAGGAGATCAGGGGGGATCAGGGGAGGGTGTGGGGTACCAGGGAAGGGGGTGGGGAGACCAGGGGAGGCCAGAGGATACCAGTGAGGAGGGCCAGAGGTGACCAGTGTGGGGGGGCAGAGGAGACCAGTGGGGGGACCAGAGGGGGCCAGTGGGGAGACCAGTGTGGGGGCCAGGGGAGAGGCATGGGAGGACATGGGACATTACTTACCTGCCCTGTGCTGGATAGAAGAAATGGTGGTTTCACAGCTCAGAGCCTGGCTGTGAGCCCCAAAAAAAAATCCTGGCAACACGCCAGCCAATCAGGTTGGAGGGGGGGAGTTCCGGCAAGGGAATTGTAGGGATCGTCAGTGGGTACAATCTGGTTGCCAGGGGCGACTGGAAAGCCAGATTTGTCAGCACTGCGCACAGGGATTTTTTTTTGACTTTGCATTTTTTTTTAGACGGGCACGGCCGTGCAGGGGGCCCGGGCAGCCGGGCCCCCCTGACTCACGGGGCCGGGGATACCAGTGCCTTCTGCCCCCCCTCCCTGTTGGCACCCCTGGCCCTGATAACGGCTATTGGACACTCTACTACCCCACCGGTTCCAACCCCTGACCACGGCACATTGGACATCATCTACGCTGCTGGCTCTGCCCCTCAACCTCGGAAAGTATCTGGACTAACCCAATCTCCCCAACCCAGACCCGGCTACGTTGACAATACACCTTCCAGGCGTGCCTCAGCTGCTGTGGGTGTGCAGTGTTACACTTTCCCACCTCAGTACCGGGGTCCCGCCTTGTTCGTGGTGAGTGCAAGCGTTACACTATGCTCAGTCTGACAAACATGGACCCCACCTGAGGTGGGATCAGCCCTGTCTGCTATTGGTGAACGCTTTCACCATCTGAAAACCCGGATTGATTCCTTGTTCCAAAGTAGTAACGAGGTGTTGTCGGCTGCCTTCTGGCAGGGCTATCCGAATCACTCAAGGATGAACTGGCTGCACAGGAACGACCTGCCGAGTTGGAGGATCTTATTGCATTATGTATAAGGGTGGACCAGCACCATCAGGAAAGGAAGGTTGAATGCCCTCATTCACGGTCTTTCACAAATTATGTTTCTGCTCGCAGTCTCTCTCCTACCATTTCCCCAGCCCTTGATTTTCCTTAACCTATGCAGTTAGAAAACCACAGACTCTCCTTCTCGGAGAAACAACGCCGGAGGGATAGCAGCCTTTGTCTTTATTGTGGTCTACTCGGACACCAGGTGCTTTGCTGTCCTACTAAGCCAAGAAATACCAACAAGGGGATCACATTAGGTACTATTTCTTCTTCTCCTTCTGTTCAGGAAACCCTTCCAACCAGGATCATGCTGCCAATTGTCCTTCAGTGTCCTGGCTTCCAAGCCAACGCTTCTGCCTTCATTGACTCTGGGTCTGGAGGGAATTTTGTGGATCAGGACATTGCTGTAAGGAACAACATTCTTCTCAAGCAAAAATCTGTGCCCGTCAGGTTGGAGGCCATAGATGGACATCCCCTTCAGCCAGCCTTCATCTCCCTTCAAAACTGTGTGCTTTCCCTTTCCACTAAAGATGGCCACAAAGAGGAGATATCTGTGGATGTGATCCACTCACCTTCCGTGGAGGTAATTTTTGGTCTTCCCTGGCGCCAATGACATAACCCACAGCTAGATTGGACTGATAAAAAACCCATACAATGGGCTTCCCCATGAACCAATCCTGATGTCATGCCGGCACAACACATTTGCGGCTTAGATGTTCCTAAATCGGACAAACCTGTCCTTCCTGAAGTCTACTCTGAATTTTTAGATGTCTATGACAAAGTGCGTTCTGAAGTTCGTCCTCCTCATCGTCCCTTTGATTGCCCCATTGATCTGTTGCCTGGAGCTGTTCTTCCCAAAGCTAGATCTTACCCTTTATCTCTTCCTGAAACTAAAGCAATGCCTGAGTACATTCAAGAGAACTTAAAGAAGGGGTTCATTAGAAATTGTTCCTCCCCAACCAGGGCTGGTTTCTTTTTTGTTAAAAAGAAAGACGGTTCCCTTCGCCCCTGCATAGATTACAGGGGGCTTAACAAGATCACCCTGAAGAACCCATACCCCTTACCACTTATTTCGGAACTTTTTTATCGTTTACAAGGTTCCACTAATTTTTCTAAACTTGATCTTCTAGGGGCTTACAATCTGATACGTATACGTCAAGGTGATGAATGGAAGACGGCCTTCAATACACGCGATGGCCACTGCATAGTTACATAGTTGATAAGATTGAAAAAAGACGTACGTCCATCAAGTTCAACCTATGCTAAATTTAGACAACAGATACTTTATCCTATATATATACTTACTTATTGACCCAGAGGAAGGCAAACAAAAAAAAACAGATATCCAATGATTTAAGGGGAAAATAAATTCCTTCCTGACTCCAAGAATTGGCAATCGTTTTAATCCCTGGATCCTTCCCATGTATACTTATTTGGTACATCCCTCTATACCTTTCCTTTCTAAAAAGATGTCCAAACTTTTTTTGAATAAATCTATTGTATCTGCCATCACAGTCTCCATGGGTAATGAATTCCACATTTTAACTGCCCTTACTGTAAAGAACCTTCCTTTGTTGCTGATGAAATCTCTTTTCCTCCAACCTAAAGGGATGGCCCCAAGTCCTTTGTACTGCCCGTAGGATGAATAGTTCTTTTGAAAGCTCCTTGTATGGTCTCCGAATATTTGTATATAGTTATCATATCCTCTCTTAGACAACTCTTTTCTAATGTAAATAAATCTAACTTAGCTAGCCTCTCATAAATTAGATTGTCGAATATTTAGTTATGCCCTTGGATTATAAACAACAATACAAACCGGTGCCTACAGAGTCCCATATAGGAAAAAAGTACAGTCCAATGGTAATGATGTGTCCAGAAATGTCCAATCTTGCACTTCACGCTCCACAGCAGTATGTTACAAGATGCATGTGATGCAAAGAGAGAGAAGAAAGAGAAAAATCATAGTGCAACAGTGCTACAAACACATAAAACAAACAGGACAAGACAAATACTAGACAAACACAAGCAAGGCTGACAAATAATACAAGAGTTAATTTAATACACATAAAATAAAAATGGACAAGGCAGATGACGGATCCGGTGGCAAAACCGAAATCCTACTTACAGGACGTTTAATTAATACACGCAGAGGTATATGGTGAGTAATGCACGACCGCGGCGTCTGATGGATTCAGCTCTCCTGGACACATACTGTAGCATCCATCAGACGACGCGGTCGTGCATTACTCACCATATACCTCTGTGTGTATTAATCGAACGTCCTGTAAGTAGGATTCCGGTTTTACCACCGGATCCGTCATCTGCCTTGTCCATTTTTATTTTATGTGTATTAAATTAACTCTTGTATTATTTGTCAGCCTTGCTTGTGTTTGTCTAGAAATTGTCCTGTCCTGTTTGTTTTATGTGTTTGTAGCACTGTTGCACTATGATTTTTCTCTTTCTTCTCTCTCTTTGCATCACATGCATCTTGTAACATACTGCTGTGGAGCGTGAAGTGCAAGATTGGACATTTCTGGACACATCATTACCATTGGACTGTACTTTTTTCCTATATGGGACTCTGTAGGCACCGGTTTGTATTGTAGTGTTTGCTTTGTACTAACTGTGTTTTGTGACGACTCAGGAGATTCCTTCCCCTTCTTCTCCTTCTCTTCCCTCTCCTTCACCATCTACCTCTTCCCCCTTGCCACAGCACGTTCCCCACAGGTCTCGCGTACCCACGTGCTCCCACAGTCCTTGCTATAATTCTCCCTGCTCCCCCGCGGTAGCTCCCTTACCTTCCCCTGTAGTGCCTTCTGTCCCGTTGCCTCCTCCGCCTGCAGTGCCTGCGGCGCAGCGTTCCGCGCGCTTGGTGACGCGTCCGGTGTGCGCGCCCCCTCTGCCCATGGGGGACACGCGTGCATCGTCTCTCCCCTGCTTGGCTCCGTCCCCCGTCTACTGACTTTCCCTGCTCCGTGCAGGCCGCATCAGTGTTGCAGTCTGTGCGCACGCATCCCCAGCTTACAGGGGCCGCGCGCACAGACTCTCCTTATCAGGATTTCCCTGTCTCCACCTCCTAAGCTGATCAGGTCATTCCCAGGACTTCCCCTTCTGTCTCCTCCTCTTCTCTCCCTGACCTATCTCTTACTTCTCACTCGGAAGCGTGTGTGAAGAGCTCCCAAGCATTTGGTAAGGAATCAGCTTTATTCTTTCTTTATTTGTTATATTTTGCTGTGGATCTGTGGGGGAGTATACTGTGAGTATACTGTGAGTTTTAGAGGGTTTTGGTTGCTTTTTCAGGTTTAAAAACCGTTTTTGTTTTTAACCCAGAGGCTGCAGTGATTCAACCCAGCAAAGCTACACTGTGGCTGGCTGGAAACTGTAGTCTCAGACCCTCTCTCCTCCCCTAATCCTGGCTGTTTATTTTACTTCTAGTTTCACTTTAATTTAAGCCTGATTTCCTTTTGTCATTTGCAATTTTTGGGAGCTCTGTGTCTTACTTTAAGACCTTCAATATTGTGGTGTGGTTTCTTGTAAGAGAGAGAGTTAATAAGGGGAGAAAGAGAAGATTACAGCAGGTGTTTTTTTTTTAAAGCTGTTTTTCTTCCCCTCCCTGTGCAGAGATAGTTAATTGGTTCTTAAAGGGACAGTTTCCCCTCTGCATCTCTCTCCCTAAGCACTATTTCCTCCCCTTACTTAGAGGCTTATATTATCATGCCTGGGGGGAATAGGACTAGTGCAGCAACGTGGGCCACACCTGGACATCGGACTCCAAAAAACTGGGGCCCCTAGGATCAATAACCACAGCCCTAGGCCTGGTACATCCAGTGCCCTGGCCACACCTCCCCCGGCTCCTGTTGTCAGTTTAACCTCTGCAGTCCCAGTTCCAACATGGGCGCAGGTGGCAGCTGCAGGCGTTGACCCCAGCAACAACAACGCTGGGGCCACGCCCGGTGTAAGCAGGAAGCTTGGGGTGAGGTGCCCAATGTCACCTGGCCTTAACATAGAGATCTATGTGAGGGCTGTGGCAGACGTTGTGGGTCCCTCTACTGTGGTGTGCCAGCAAGATGTATGGGAGAGGAATTTTCTTCCTCCGTATGCTGGCTGCCACCCACACCTTGGTGCAGAAAGGCATCAATGTAGGGGGGATCTACATCCCCATAGAACCCATGGAGGGGTTAGGCACAAAAATCATCCTGTCCAATGTGCCCCCCTTCATCCCAGACAGCCTCATGCGCCCACGCCTGCAAACCCTGGGAGATATTAAATCTCCCATAACAAAAATTCCGCTGGGCTGCAGGGATAGAGCGCTGAGGCACATGCTATCATTTAGGCGGCAGGTACAAGTGTTGCTGCCGGGGAGCACAGAATCTGTGGAGGATTCTTTTGGGGTGCCCTACGAGGGCATAACATACACCATGTACTATGGCACGGAGGGGGTAAGGTGCTATTTGTGCAAGGAGCTGGGGCACACTCGTAGGAGTTGCCCCAAAGGGAATAGAAATCCCAATTCAGCTCCTGCACCCGCCCCTCCCTCTGCCAAGACACCCGGTGCCGCTGTGCCACCACAGCGGGGCCCTCGGGGGCCCAGGTCCCTTCTGGGGCCGCAAGAGATGTCGCTGTCCCATCCTGAACAGTGACCTCTGTATCTCTCCCCAAAGAACAGAGGGAGAAGGGAAAACCCTCAAGGGCCCAGGCCGCAGGAGATGTTGCTGTCCCATCTCGAACAGTGACGTCTGCGTCCACCACAGCGGGGCCCTCGGGGGCCCAGGCCCCCACTGGGACCGCAGCAGATGTCGTTGTCCCATCTCGAACAGTGACATCTGTGCCCACCACAGAGGGGTCCTCGGGGGCCCAGGTCCCCCCTGGGACCGCAGGAGATGTCGCTGCCCCATCTCGAGCAGTGACATCTGCACCTCTCCCTGGGGAGCGGAGGGAGGGGGTCGCCCTGGAGCAGCCATCCTCTGTTGTCGCTGTCCCCCCCCGGGAGGAGACACCCTGTGCCACTGCGCCCACCGGGGCGGGGCCCTCGGGGGCCCAGGTCCAACCTGGGACCGAAGGAGATGTCGCTGCCCCGACTCAAGCAGTGACATCTGCACCTTTCCCCGGGGAGCGGAGAGAGGGTGAGGGGGTCGCCCTGGAGCGGCCTCCCTCTGTTGTCACTGTCCCCCCCCGGGAGGAGACACCCTGTACTGCTGCACCCACCGCGGCGGAGCCCTCAGGGGCCCAGGTCCCCCCTGGGACCGCAGGAGATGTCGCTGCCCCATCTTGGGCGGTAACGTCTGCACTTCTCCCCAGGAAAAAGAGGGAGATGAAAAGAGTTACCCTGAAGAAGTCACCCTCTGTTGTCGCTGTCTCCCCCCAGGAGCACCCTACCCCCAATGTAAGCATCGTACAGGGTGCAGGGAAGCGGTGGGAGGCTCCCGCTGAGGAGGTAGCGGTACCCTTTTTTGGGGAATTAATCCCCAGGAAGAGGAAAGAAAAAACTAAGAACAAGAGAGTGATTGAGGAGGGCGAGGAGGGTGAACCGTATTACGTTCACCCTCAGAAGTCTCCGAAGCGGAATGCAACATCAATTCCGCACAGGGTGGCCCTGTCCGGCCCACAGGTTAGGATTAACCAGTGTAAGCCGGACCCCATAAATATGCAGTCCCCCCCCCTCGAAGATCTGGAGGGAATGCAGTAGGAGGTACCCGGCGTCCCTGGGGTGGAAGATCAAAGTGCTCAACAACATGAGGCTTTGCTCCTAGAAATGGACGTTGGGGAGCCTTCCAACACCCCTCCCAGTTGGAGAACATCCCCCGGGGACTTGTGTTTCGGTAAATCTGCCGCGCCAGACGCAGTTGTCTTCGGGAACTCGGAGGTCGGCCAGAATCCCCCTCCGGCTGTGCCACCTTCGGGTGGCACACCTGAGGCTGAGCCCCGGTTTGTGTCACCGGAAGAAGGGGATGGGCTAGGGCTGACCCCCGTGGTTGGGGGTTTGGAGGATGGAGCGGGGGAGGCGGGTGTGGGTGAGGGTGTTTTAGCGAGCACTTCATTTTGCATCTGGGAGATGCCAGATGTGAGCACTCCTGGTGAGGAGTTTTGGTCGGGCACTTTGTTGGAGGCGACTGCTGGGCTGGACCCTCCCTATGAGGTGCTTGCTGAAAAGTGCCCTCCCGCGATTAATGCGAACGCCCGTGGCATCCCGTTTGTTCGCATGGTGGTAGAGGAGACCAGGAGGGCACTGTGTGCCTCGTTGGCCCCTGAGGACACTAGGGAGACCGCTACCTCCGCCATACCGCCACCAGCTATCCCTGAACATCCCACCCCGGGGTTGGATGTGGAGGATATAGTGGACCCCCTCGTGGAAACACAGAGGAGGGGACCCACTCTAAGGCTGAGAAAGGCCCCCGCAGGGAAGGGCGGGGATCCTCAGTTTTTCAGTCAAGAGGAGCTCGGGGAGTTAGGGCTCAGTGAGGAGTCCTCTGGCACCGCGGAGGCGGTGGACTCTTTGACCCCCATTATACCTGCCCAGGAGCTAGATGGTTTCCTGGAGGATACCCTCTGCAAACACGGTACCACGAAGGTGCAGTTGGCCCTTGGAAGGTGGAAGGATGCCTCGGTCATTCTCCACTCTCTCTTAGTATACATCAGGGCTAACCACAAGGCCAAAATCTCTGGGCCTATCCATCTTCGTGTCCTGAAATTTCATAAATTGATGCGAGACCACATAAAGGCTTCTCGGGGTGTAGCTCCGTGAGCGCCTGTGGAAAGCAAAACTCCTGATTACCAATGGCTTTGAGCATTGGTACACTTAACGTGAATGGCTGTAAGGATGGGTTTCGCAGGTTCCAGGTACTCTCCTTTTTACAGAAGGGAAAGTATTCTGTGAGTTTCCTGCAGGAAACCCATATCACTCCAGAGGCTGAAGCCAGCTGGCATTTGGAGTGGCTAGGCAGTGTCTTCTTTAGCCACCTCACTTCATCTAGTGGGGTGGTGACCCTGTTCTCTGAGTCCTTTCAACCAGAGCTACTGCTTGCCAAAACTGTTGTTCCAGGTCGTCTGTTGCATCTCAGGGTCCGGCACGAGGACTACACGTTTAATTTCCTGAACGTGTATGCTCCTGCCACCGGACCCCTGAGAAGGCAGTTCTTCGTCAGAATGTCTGAATACCTGGAGACAGTCGACGCGGACGAATACGTGGTGCTCAGGGGTGATTTTAACTGTACCCTCGTGGCTCGGAAAGACCAGAATGGTCCGGAGCCACACACGTGTTCTGCGTCGGCATTGCGGGAGGTCATCACCCGCTACTCCTTGGTAGACGTCTGGCGAGAACAACATCCTGAGGCATCCACTGAGTTCACCCATGTTAGGGTGTTTAGGGGTGAACGGATGTCCTGGTCCCGGATCGACAGGCTGTATATTTCCAGCCACAGCCTGTCAAGAGGCTAGTCCAGTGCCATTAGGCTGGCACGTTTTCGGACCACAATTGTGCGTCCGTGACGGTGACGCTGCTACCTGCAGTACCCTCGGCCGCATATTGGCACTTCAACAATACGTTGTTGGAGGACAAGGGGTTTGCGACGTTGGTCCGAGACTTTTGGATGGCCTGGAGAGGCTGCAGATCAGATTTTGCCACGTTAGAGCAGTGGTGGGACGTGGGCAAGGTTCATCTGCGCCTCGTTTGTCAGGAGCACACCAGAGGTGCCAGCAGGCGGCGCGATGCTGAGATCGGGGCCCTCAGGGAGGAGGTGCTCGATCTGAAGAAGTGGCTGTCTGTGGCGGGAGACCGGGACCTGCAGAGTGCATACGTGGAGATGAAGTGCGCTCTCCGGGACTTGGAAGATCGGAGAGCTCGGGAGGCGTATGTGCGATCCCGCATCCACTTAATTCGGGAGATGGATCACGGGTCGCGCCTCTTATACGCGCTGGAGAAAAAGATGGGAAACTGTAGACATATC
Source organism: Ascaphus truei (assembly GCF_040206685.1). Taxonomy (NCBI): domain Eukaryota; kingdom Metazoa; phylum Chordata; class Amphibia; order Anura; family Ascaphidae; genus Ascaphus; species Ascaphus truei. The sequence continues at coordinate 235,349,173 of NC_134487.1, read as the reverse complement.
ACCTGCTTGTTGGCAGAGGACGGTACCCCTCTGACTGACCCGGAGAGCATCCGGGACAGAACCCGGAGATTCTATGTAAATCTTTTCTCTCCGGAGTCCATCCAGCCAGATAAATGCAGGGTCTTATGGGAGGGGCTTCCCACGGTCAGTGAGGATGGAAGGGAGCGGCTTGAGTTACCATTGACTCTGGCCGAGCTCTCTGAAGCCATTAATCTCATGTCCCGCGGAAAACCGCCGGGGCTAGACGGGCTGACTGTGGAGTTCTTCCGGTTTTTCTGGGAGATGCTGGGACCTGATTTTACTTAGGTCCTGGCCGAAGCCCTGGAGACCGGTGAGATGCCCAATTCGTGTCGGCGGGCAATACTGTCTCTGCTGCCGAAGAAGGGAGATCTCCGCCAGATCTCTAACTGGCGACCGGTCTCACTGCTCAGCCCGGACTATAAGATCGTAGCCAAAGCACTTTCGCTGAGGCTCAAGTCCGTGCTGGCAGAGGTGATTCACCCCGACCAGTCCTATACTGTCCCGGGCAGGAGTATTCATGACAACATTTTTCTGGTCCGTGACCTGATGCACTACGCACAGAGGACTGGTCTATCACTCGCCTTCCTGTCCCTAGATCAAGAGAAGGCGTTTGACAGAGTGGATCACCGTTACCTTATGCAGACCCTGCGGGCGTTTGGCTTCGGCCCACAATTTGTGGGCTTTCTCCAGATGCTGTACGCCTCTGCAGAGTGTCTGGTGAAGATTAACTGGTCCCTGACGGCACCTTTTGTGTTTGGTCGGGGAGTACGTCAAGGGTGCCCCCTGTATGGGAAATTGTACGCTCTGGCTATTGAGCCCTTCCTCTGCCTACTGAGGAGGAGGCTCACCGGGCTGGTGCTGTGGGAGCCCGACATGCGGGTAGTCCTGTCGGCTTATGCCGATGACGTGCTCCTCATGGCCCAAGACCTAGATGATCTAGAGTGGGCACAAGCGTGCCAAGAGGTCTACACCGTGGCCTCTTCTGCTCGGATCAACTGGTCCAAGTGCTCTGGCATTTTGATGGGTCCCTTACAGGTGAACTACTTGCCCCCCGCGTTTTGGAATGTCTTGTGGGAGAGCGATACTCTCAAGTATCTGGGAGTCTACCTGTCTGCTGCGGAGAACCCGGCCCCAGAAAACATCAGTGATCTTGAGGAACGAGTCATTGCTCATCTGGGGTCTTGGGTGTATCTGTCGAGAATGCTTTCCCTCAGGGGAAGAACCCTGGTGATAAACCAGCTGGTGGCCAGTCAGCTATGGCACTGGCTGATAGCCATGGATCCAACCCCCGAATTTATCAACAAGATCCAGAGGAGGTTGATGGATTTCCTCTGGATGGGGAAGCATTGGGTCTCTGCAGAAGTTGTGTGTCTCCCTTTGGAGGAGGGTGGACAGGGAGTGGTGTGTGTCCGCTCCCAGTTACACACTTTCCGCCTCCAATACCTGCAGAGATACCTATTCGCTGATCCGTCTCCGCAGTGGTGCCAGCTGGCGACCAGTTTCTTTCGCCAGCTGCGCAATATGAGGTATGACCGGCAACTGTTTATCATCAGGCCCAAGGGTTTAGGTAGAGACCTCTCGGTGCTGCCGGCATACTACCGGGACTTACTTAAGGCCTGGAAACTGGTCTCCGCGACCAGGAAGGAACAGGCGGTGGGGGTTGATTTCCTCGCCGAGCCCTTGCCGTATAATCCGGCAGTGGGGGCTCGGATGTTGGATTCACCCTCTATTTGCCGCCGGCTAATCCTGGCGCAGGTGACCAGAGTCGGGGATCTCCTGGACTATGAGCAGCGAGACTGGGTAAGGGCAGAGGGGCTCGCGCCCCGTATGGGTCTGCATACTGCCCACATCCCTCATCATTTGATCCGGGAGATTAAAGATGCCATCCACCCCGACTCACGCACCTTCATTGAGGGGGTATTGCATACCGGAGAGCCTTGTCAACCTATCAACTTCAGCTCTCCGGATCTTTGCGTGGAACCAAAGCCATGGCAACCCCTTCGGGCTCCTCTCTCCCCCAACCTCAGCAGGTTGGGGGATTTGTCCCCGGCATGTTTCCACGGCATGCCGAGGAAAGTCCTGTATTCTCTAGTGCTCCATATAGTGCATTACCTCGCCCTTGTCACCCGCCCCGATACTATCTGGAGGCGGGTATTCCCTGCGAACGAGGGCGAGAGACCCCGGTGGAAGGAACTCTATTCAGGTTTTGTTCCCCGTCCCGCCGGGGATTTGAGTTGGAGGGTCCTCCACGGTGCACTGAGCACAGGAGAGTATTTGGCACATTTCACGGACGCCCCCGCCGCCTGTCCCTTCTGTGGCGAGCGGGAGTCTGTGTATCACATTTATTTGAACTGCGCCAGACTGCAGCCCCTCTTATCCACCTTGAGGAGCCTTTTCCTGCAGTTCTGGCTGCATTTTTCCCCTCATCTTTTTATTTTTGGGTGCCCAGTGTCCCGAGACAATAAGCCTAGGGATCTCCTAGTCAACCTGCTCCTGGCATTGGCTAAGGTAGCCATTTGTAGAACCAGGAAGCAGTGTTTGGAGTGGGGGGTCCCAACGAACATCGTGGTCATGTTCCGGGCGCTGGTGCACTCCCATATTCGGGCAGAGTATTCATACGCCGAGTCCACTGGGACGGTTTCAGAGTTTGCCTCCCAGTGGGCGTTAGGCGGGGTGCTCTGCTCAGTATCCCCCTTCATGGGTTCTTTTGAATTAACCCTTCTGTTTTAAGTGCACTTTTTACAGTGCACTTGTTGGTTTCATTTATATATTTGTTTGACTGTTTTTTCTTTGTTCTACTTGGCAACAAGTAGAATTGCTGTTCAACTGAATTGGCCGGCTTTGCCGACCAATCAGTTTTAAACCAGATAAAAATAGACCCACTTCTCTCTCTACTCCTCCCCTCTCTACCATTGGTGCACCTCCCTTTATAATCCCTGTCTGTCCACCTCTTCCTCGCTCTGCATAGTTCCTGTTTCCCTGTGTGTTACCTGTCCTATGCTGTGCTCCCTCTGTGCTCCTGTGAATACCTGCCCCTGTGTTATTTGGATTTCCGTGGCTTTGATCCCTGCTCTCCTTGGATTACTCTGCTCTCTAGTTACCCCTTGAACCCTGTTACGCATACGACTTCGCTTACCTCTGGCTACCTAGGACCTGGCTTGCTCACCGACGACTCTACTCTCTGGATCCCCTGATCATTGGCTAACGGACACGGCGATTCTTATGGACACTCCCAAGCGTTGCAAGTATAAAACTTAACAACTCTCTCTACAGGCCGAGCAACGCTATACCACATTCCGGGCTTGCTCCCACTGCTGAAATTTTTTTGTGCTTTTTGCCTACAAACAGCCTGAGCAACATAAACAATGAATCACATGCAGCAGAGACCAGAATTAAAGGGATACACATCAAAGCAGGAAATCTACACTGCACTGAAGAAAGCCACAAAACCGCAGATGGACTCTTTTCCCCGATTCCAAGAGGAGAGAGAGAGACTGTGCTGAAGCAGGTAAATCTTACTTGCCTATCACAATAAAGTGTAATATGGTCATTGAAATAGGGGTTTTGCCTTCCAGCCGTAGTCAGGGTTCAAGAAGTAAGTTAACCCTTAAAAGGGATAGGCGTTTGTTGTTTTCAAATGTTTCGCTGAAGCAGTGAATACAGATGGTGACCCACGAGCGGTACTGATTCTGCAAGTAAAGGCTGCCACACCGCATAGGACTACCAGCTGTGAATGAAGTATATGCAGAAAAGTGTGAAAATTGATGCAAGACTGTGCTATAGCAGGGGAATTTTCAGTAAACAAGTGCAGAGGGTAAAATTGCCCTACCGGGGAAAAAGGAATTGCTGAGCTGTGTAAAAGGTATCCCAAAGCCAATTGCTGAGTGTTGAGTCGCCCTGCCGGGAGTGAATTAAATATTCCACTGCAAAGAATATATATTTTTTCTGCAAGTAAAGTCTGTCTACAGTATGAGTCTTGGCAGTAAAACAGGCACCCAAAGTGTGAAGAGTGAATGCCATAATACCCAAAGATGAGACTGAAAATTACTGAACTCAAGCAGAAAACCACATTTTGCTGAAGCGGAGGGATTAAACCTAGCAAGTAAATGGTGTAAAGCAAATAGAAGTTTTTACCTAGCAACTGCACATCCAGTATACCTAATTGAACAATTAAAACAAAAGAAAGATGGTTACAGAAAAATAACGTGAAGCTACAGAAACATGTGCTCACAATTTACTCTTTGGCCAGGACAGAATTGGACGATCTAAAGACTGAGCTAGATGCTGCAAACACTACAAAAGCCAACATGGTGGAAAAGCAGAGCCAATTCGATAAAATGATGGCTACGCTGAAGCGGAAGTATGAGGAGGCACTGAAGGAGATTACAGTCTTTCAGCAAAAGGTTCACGGTCTTCGCCTACAACTGAATGCCTCACAACAAGAGCTCAACAGTGTCCGGACAGAGGTCGACGTATCCCAGAAGGAGGTTCATACACTCCGCACAGCACTGGATGCCTCACACCACGAGATCGGCACCTACCACACAAAACTGGAAGTCTCTAAAAAGGAACTTCACAGTCTCACTGAGGAGCTGGACATCTTTCAAAATACTAACCTCAGTCTTAATATGAATCTCAAAATGTCTCTGAAGGAGCTTCAGACCCACAACCTACAGTAGATATGGAAGTCTCCCGCCAGGAGACTGTCATTGTCAAAGCAGATGTGCGTAAATGGAAGGAGGGATACATGGAGGCCCTGAAAATTACAGAGACTGCAAAAAGAGAAAACTTAAAACTGAAAGAAGAAAATTCTCATTTGACAGACCTCGTCAAGGAAAAGAATGAAAAGCTGCACGAGCTTAAAAAAATAAATAAACTTTTGGAAGATGAGAAGTTTGAAGCAGAGCCCCGACTGCAGAACCAACTGCAAGGTCTGCGTACGCACCTCCAGAAGGCTGAGGAGAAGCAGCAAACTCTTCCGGTAGACAATCTGCAGGCTGCTAAAGAAGTACAAGTGCTGCAGGAACGTCTGATTACCCAGTATGTCCCCAAAAAGCAGCATGAGAAACTGAAAGCTACCCTGAGCATCACCAAAGCATCGCTAGAGGCCAAGCTTAGAACCCAGGTGACTCAGCACAAGAGGGAGCACAAGAAGGTCCAGAAACTGAGACAAGTAACTGTGGCCCGAGCAAAGAAATTCACCGTGCTTCACAATACAATGAAAATGTGGAAACAAGCTCAGAGAAAGCAAAGTGTGCAGATAAATTCCCTGAGATGAGACTTGCAAGACGCACTAAAAAAACAGGGATCTCTTGCATATGAGATTACAGTTCTACAAGGACAAGTATTGACCCTGACCAAGCGTCGGTATCCCACAGCCACAAAAACCCATAAAGACAAGGGTACAGTGAGAGCTGGGAATACCGCTCGTCTGAAAAACAAGGTTGCAAAATTTGAACCACCTAAACAAGCACTAGCAAAACCTTCAGCCAACCAACAGGCAACAAAAGAAGGTACACGTGCTGAATCAAAACCAGAAGAATCCTTAGCTGATGAAGCTGAAAAGATGGGACATTCTCTGGAATTGCAACTCAATCCCAAAGAAGCTGAACTAGCAACTCCATTGAGTGGAAAAAGTGCAGAGAGACAGCTTCAAGAGCGGAAAACTCAAAGGGCTGCTTTTAAACGCTCTGCAACTGTTGCCATACAGTCTGCCTACAATAAGAGGAGCACCCAACACAAATGAAATCTCATGACCGCGCACGCCGTAAAAAGACTATATTTAGAAAAAGTCCTCCTCGAGCGACTGAGGAGTGCTGATCTCAAGCACCTTTGGGAGGAGACACGAATAAACTGGAGAAAGGGCTCCAATCCCAGCGGGACTGAGGGTTCTCTTCCTCCATCCACTCTCATTCAAGTCACAGAGATGTCTCGAATGAGAGTGGAAGGATGGGCTTTGGCCGTGGCAAGCCCGAGCTTCCCACAAACAGGGAAGGTATGTAACAGGGGATTTATCCCTGTTCAGGAAATGTGCCTCTAATCCAGCAGTGTGGTGGTTAACTGCTGGTAGTCAATTAACCAACACCACCTGGCTGATTAGGTTTGTTAGAAAAGCCTGCCTTTTGAGACAGGAAGTGAGATTGTTCCTGAGTCTCACAAGTTGTGGGACTGACCATAGGGACAGACGTCTTGAGCCTACCAGAAGAGGCTGCCAGCAAGACACAGGGAAAAGTACTTCTAAACCTGGATCCTGACATTGCCTTATCACCCAAAAGTGTGGACACCAGAAGAACAAAGAAGCCTTCCCCTACAAGAAACAGATAAGACTTTCCTTTCTAAGACTTTTTGTTTATCTGCACATATCAAGATATATGTTTGGGGCTGGGAGACATGCTAATCTAAAGGGAGTTGTGGACTGCATAGGTTTCACTAGAAATACTCCCAAGTGGAACAGAAGCTTTGTTTGACCCCTTATTTGCATATGTTTGGATGATTTTCTTGTGTTAACGAAACAGGCGCAATAAAAGCCTTATTTAATTTCACCTTTAAAAAGTCTCCATTGCATACCTCTGCACATGTCCTCTTACATGTATGTTTCATCAAACCTCATTCCTGGGCTATATTATCTCGGACTCTTGTTTTTCCATGGATCCTCACAAACTCAAGGCAGTATTAGAATGGCCACAACCTGCCTCTCTCAAGGCAATTCAGTGTTTCTTAGGGTTTGACAACTATTACCGATAATTCATTCGTAATTTTTCTTCCACTGTCTCTCCTATTACTGCTCTGACTAAAAAGGGTGTGAATACTTCTTCCTGGCCTCCTGAGGCACTCCAAGCCTTCGACTTACTCAAGAAAGATTTCGTTTCCGCCCTCATCTTACGCCATCCTGATCCTAAACTTCCCTTCACTCTGGAAGTAGATGCTTCTGATGTTGGGGCTGGCGCTATCCTTTCACAGAGACAAACACCTCAAGACAAATTACATCCGTGTGGGTTTTTCTTCAAAAGAATTTCTTCTGCAGAGCAAAACTGTGATGTCGGCTACCGGAGCTCCTAGCTATTAAACTTGCACTTCAGGAGCGGAGACATCTTCTGGAAGGTACTGAGAATCCCATCTCTATCCTCACGGATCATAAAAACCTCCTTTACGGGCGCATGCGCGACGGGGATGGTGATTGCGGTGTAAGTTCATAGCTCCGCCACCCCTCGGCAGATTAAGCTAATTATAGCGATTTATAACCAAACTCAGCGGACAGAAATATACATTCCAATACTCCAATTTCCAAAAAAGGGAAAGATTGCCTTCTCCGAATTCAGACGGAGGAGAGCAGATGTCGTCTTCCTCCAAGAGACTCATTTTAGCACCCATAGTAGCCCAAGTTATTTAGACAAGCACTATAGGCAAGTTTTCCTGTCCTCGGCCAAGGAAAAGAAGAAGGGAGTAGCTATTATATTCCATAATAAATCCCCCTTCCAAGTAGAGAGGGTGAAGCGTGACACAAATGGGAGATATCTCATCCTGGTAGGCCTCCTGCAGCAAAGTAGAACGACACTAGCATGCGTTTACGCACCCAGCGAAAATGAGTCTCAGTTATTTGAAAAATTTTTCCAGACGCTCCAACGGTGGGCGGAAGGGAATGTAATCCTGGCAGGGGACTTTAATAAAGTAGTAGACTCACGGGTGGATAGATCTCCACTACAACAGAAATCCAGGCGGGAAGGTAATGGACCTCTGTTAAAAGGGCTGAGACAGGGGTGCCTAGTAGACATTTGGAGGGAAAAGCACCAAGGGGAGCGTAGTTACACATTTTTCTCCCATAACCCATGACAGTTACAGCAGGATTGACCACTTTTTTGTCTCAAGTAGAATGGTCCCACAGATTTCCGACACCAAAATACATGACATTACATGGTCAGATCACTCATCAATAGAGCTAAGATGTGTGCAGATTAGGCCTGCTAGCCCGGGAGCAAACTGGAAACTCAACGAATCATTGATCAAAATACCAGATTTAGAGAAGACGGTTAAGGAGGAAATCTCGCGGTATTTCCAGACAAACCTCGGCAGTGTGGAATCCCACACAATGCTATGGAAGGCTCACAAGGCCACGATGTGGGGGTACTGATAGGCATAGCAGCCAGAAAGAAAAAACAAAGGGAGGCCAAATTGACTCAGCTATATCGGAGGTTACATGAGCTCTCTACACTACATAGCCGATCAGGTAGAGGGGATACACTAAAGGAGTTGAAGGATGTAAGGATTGAGCTTAATCTCCTCCTCACATCCCGGGCCGAGAAGGATTTGAGTTGGACACAGAGGAGGTTCTTTGAGAAAGCTAATAAACCGGACACTATGTTAGCCACCAGACTCCGAAATAGGAAACCAAATTACAATATACAAACAATTAGGACTGCGGAGGGGAAGTTATCCTCCAACCCCAAAATTATAGTGGATGAGTTTAAAAAGTTTTATGCACAGTTTTACAATGGGGAGAATGTGGTCCATAATGCTAAGACAAGCAGTAAACTGCAGAAATTCTTAGCAGACGCAGCATTGCCACAACTGAACAGCTTAGAGCGAGAGGCAATACAGAGCGATTTCTCACGAGAAGAGTTGGCAGCAGTGGTCAAAAACTTAAAGTCCTCTAAAGCCCCAGGCCCGGATGGGTTCTCCAATCTTTATTATAAAAAATTCATAGGAGTTCTTGCCCCACACATGCTCCGGTTATTTAACGGAGTACTAGCTGGAGAGCCCTTCGCTGAGCAGATGCTCCAGGCGTCGATTTCCTTGATCCATAAAGGGGACAAAGATCCCACAAATTGCCAAAGTTATAGGCCGATATCATTGATTAACACAGACGTCAAAATTTATTCCAAATTACTGGCCAACCGTTTAAGTGTCATCCTGCCGAGGCTCATCCATCTGGACCAGGTTGGCTTTGTTAGAGATAGACAAGCGGCCGACAATACTAGACGGATTGTAGATATAATAGATTTTGTAGAAGCCAACAAGGTCCGGAGCTTAGTTTTAAGCTTAGATGCGGAGAAGGCCTTTGACAGGATAGACTGGCCATACTTGGAGTCCACGCTTGGAGCATTTGGGTTTGGGAATAAATTCCTAAGGGCAATAAAAGCACTTTACAATTTATTTATTTATTTATAAAATATTTTACCAGGAAGTAATACATTGAGAGTTACCTCTCATTTTCAAGTATGTCCTGGGCACAGAGTAAGACAAATAATACATGGTTACAAGTACAGTTACATAAATGAACAAGGTATACATTATATACAAGACATTGTGTGCACAGTTAAAGAAAATATATATTATGAGCGTATGAAACAGTTACAGACCAGGTTAAAATGTGAGACAGCCTTAGATTTGAAAGAACTTAAACTGGTGGTGGATGTGAGTGTCTCTGGTAGGTTGTTCCAGTTTTGGGGTGCACGGAAGGAGAAGGAGAAACGTCCGGATACTTTGTTGAGCCTTGGGACCATGAATAGTCTTTTGGAGTCTGATCTCAGGTGATAAGTGCTGCAGGTGGTAGGGGTGAGGAGCTTGTTCAGGTAGCTGGGTAGCTTGCCCATGAAGAATTTAAAGGCAAGACAGGAAAGGTGAACTTTGCGCCTAGACTCTAGTGTTGACCAATCTAGTTCTTTGAGCATTTCGCAGTGATGTGTGTTGTAGTTGCATTGGAGAACAAAACGACAAATTGAATTGTAGAGGGTGTCAAGTTTTCTAAGGTGGGTTTGAGGAGCCGAGCCATATACTATGTCTCCATAGTCAATAATTGGCATTAGCATCTGCTGTGCGATACGCTTTCTGACCAGGAGACTTAGGGAGGATTTGTTCCTGTAAAGTACCCCTAGTTTGGAATAGGTCTTGGTTCTCATTGTATCAATGTGCATCCCGAATGTTAAGTAAGAGTCACACCATAAGCCCAGGTATTTAAAACTAGTGACAGGTGTTAGGGTGGTGTTAGCATTGGTTCGAATCAGGAGCTCAGTCACTGGAAGCTTTACAAATTTAGTCTTGGTCCCAAATACCATTGTTAGTCTTGTCAGTGTTTAAAAATAGTTTGTTTTGGGAAATCCAGTTTTCGAGTCTCAAAAAGTCAGACTGAAGTATGTGTTGAAGGTCAGAGAGGCTATGACTGTGTGCATATAGGATTGTGTCATCTGCATACATGTGTATTGAGGCTTCCTTACAAGCTGTGGGAAGATCATTAATGAACACTGAGAAGAGTAGGGGCCCCAGAACAGAGCCTTGCGGGACACCACAGGTGATATCCAAGGGGTTGGAGTGAGAGCCTGAGATGGACACATGTTGGGATCTTCCTGATAGGTAGAACTGAAACCAGTTTAAAGCATGTTTCCCTATTCCAGAGCTCTGGAGTTTGTTCATTCAGAGGAATGAAAACTATTCTTGTCGTAGTTGATAGATTTTCTAAGCAGGCACATTTTATACCTCTCAAAGGTCTTCCCAACTCCGGCACCTTGGCTGATATTTTTATTAAAGAAATCTTCCAGATTCACGGAGTACTGCTGTCTATAGTGTACGATCGCGCACTGCAATTTATTTCTAAATTTTGGCGTGCGTTTGCTCAGAGGATGGATATTACACTCCATTTTTCTTCAGGGTATCATCCCCAATCCAATGGACAAACTGAGAGGACGAAGCAGTCCCTAGAACAGTATCTCAGATGCTTTGTCTCTGATGCACAAGACGACTGGGTAGAGCTGCGTCCATGGGCAGAATTTGCCCACAATTCCTTAAGAAATGAGTCCACCCAAGAGTCACCATTCTTTATTAATTACGAGTATCACCCTGCACATCTTCCCATTTCTTCTTTTTCTTCCGCAGTCCCAGCAGCAGACTTAAGGGTAAACTCTTTGCAAGATTCTTGGAAAAAGATCCAGAAAACTCTCCAAGAGGCTGTTCTTAGACAAAAGTCACAGGCGGACCGTCATCGGTACATGCTCCTAGCTTGTTGAGGCGGTTCAATGCCAGGTATCCACACAAGCCTTTTTGGAGTCATCCTGAGGCCACTCCTCAAGGGGGGGGGGGGCCTACTGTAAGGAATCAGGGAACACGTCCCCTGCGACGTGTTTCCTCCTTATCTATTGCTCCACACGGTTCCTTTCTGCAAACACCACAGAGCTTGGTCCCGCCCCCCCTCGGGTCACGTGTAACTCTGCTCATCTGTCTCCTGCATCCTCTGTCCAAACACAGCTCCCGCAGGGGCTGCGCCACTGCTCCGCCTCTCCCACTAATTGCTCCAGCCTTGCTACTTAAACCCTGCATGTTCAGTCATTCATTGCTGAGCATAACCTGTTGTAGCCTTGTGTTCCTGTGTTCTGTTTTGCCCTGTGTTGTGCCTTGCTGTTTTCTTGCTTCCTGTTGATCTCACGTGTATCGACCCGGCTTGACTATTGGACACTCTCTGGATAACGACCCCGGCTTGCCTCTGACTACCCGCACTTCTCCAACCCTGATCACAGCTATTGGACACTAGCACCCCTCTGACTCCAACCCCTGACCACGGTACAATGGACATCGACTACGCTGCTGGCTCCGCCCCATGACTTCAGCAAGTATCTGGACTAGCCCAATCTCTCCAACCCAGACCCGGCTACATTGACAATCCACCTTCCAGGCGTGCCTCAGCTGCTGTGGGTGTGCAGTGAGAGAGAGTGACACAGAGAGAGAGAGAGTGAGAGTGACCGAGAGAGAGTGACACAGAGAGAGAGAGAGAGTGACACAGAGCGAGAGAGAGTGACAGAGAGAGAGTGACAGAGAGAAAGTGACAGAGAGAGAGTGACAGAGAGAGAGTGACAGAGAGAGAGTGACAGAGAGAGAGAGTGACAGAGATAGAGTGACAGAGAGAGAGAGAGTGACAGAGAGAGAGTGACAGAGAGAGAGTGACAGAGAGAGAGAGACAGAGAGAGAGTGACAGAGAGAGAGAGACAGAGAGAGAGTGACAGAGAGAGAGTGACAGAGAGACAATGACAGAGAGACAGTGACAGAGAGAGAGTGACAGAGAGAGAGTGACAGAGAGAGAGTGACAGAGAGAGAGCGACAGAGAGAGAGTGACAGAGAGAGAGAGTGACACAGAGAGAGAGAGAGTGACACACAGAGAGAGAGTGACACAGAGAGAGAGAGTGACACAGAGAGAGAGAGTGAGACAGAGAGAGAGAGAGTGAGACAGAGACACAGAGAGAGTGAGACAGAGACAGAGAGAGTGACAGAGAGAGAGAGAGAGAGAGAGACGGTGACACATACAGCCACAGCGACACACACAGCCACAGCCACTGAGACACACTCAGCGACACACAGCCAAAGCCAAACACACACACACACACACACACACACACACACACACACACACACACACACACACACACACACACACACACACACACACACACACACACACACACTGATACACACACACACTGATACACACACACACTGATACACACACACACACACACTGATACACACACACTGATGCACACACACACACATGCACACACACTGATACACACACACACACACACACACACTGATACACACACACACACTGATACACACACACACACACTGATAAACGCACACACACTGATAAACACACACACACACACACACACACACACACACACACACACACACACACACACACACACACACACACACACACACACACACTGATACACACACACACACTGATACACACACACTGATACACACACACACAGACTGATACACACACACACTGATACACACACACAGATACACACACACACACACACACACACACACTGATACACACCCACACTGATACACACACACGCACAAACACACACACACAAACTGATACACACACACACACACACTGATACACACACTGATACACACACACACTGATACACACTGACACACACACACACACACACACACACACACTGATACACACACTGATACACACACACTGATACACACACACACACACACACACACACACACACTGATACACACACACACTGATACAAACACAGTGGAGTAGGAGAGCAGAGGCAGCAATGGATGTGAGTGACTGGGGGGAGGGAAGGCCGGCGATCCGAGCAGGCAGCTCCCTGCCTCCCCCTGCACTCACCACCCGCCAGACAGCGGCAACGACCACGCACCACCACTGACCTCCCCCGTGCCAAGGGGAGGGCCCGGAGGGGGGAAGGGAGCGCCAGGAGGCAAAGGGGGGACAGGAGACAAAGGAGAGACAGGAGGCAAAAGGGGGACACCCTCCACCCCCGGCAGGTGCACCGCTGCTACCACCTCCTCGACCGGGGCAGAGGGGGGGGGACGGGACATAGCACAGCTGACAGAGGAGCAGGAAGTGAGACACACACCACTCACCATGTGTTTGCCTCTGTAGAAAGAAGCAGAAGCCCCGCCCCCGCTTCCTCTGACCAGCAGCCAATCCCCTGCGGCCCGGCCGGCATGCTAAGCCCCGCTCCCCGGCATCGATTCATTCTACAGGCTCAGCATTCATTCTCCATAGAAAAAACTTACCTGCTCCCACATCTCCTCACCACCGCCGCCTCGCCCCATACCGGGACCAGGGCCAAAAACCGGGACATTTCCGAGACGGACCAGAAACCAGGACAGGGCACAAAAAAACGGGACTGTCCCGGCAAAACCGGGACGAATGGTCACCCTACATAGGTAGCCAGTGTAGATGAGACTGGCAGGCCCGCAGAGCCTACAGGGAGGGAGGGTGGGAGGGACAGAGGGGCGGGGCCTAAGGAAGGGGAGGACCCAGCATTACTGGAGGAGAGAAGGGAGGGGGGCAGTGCTGAGGGAAGGGGAGGCCCGGCTTGCAGCACCTCATCAAAACTCCGCCCCCCCCCGCATCCTCCCATCACAGACGGCTATCTCTGAACCCCAACCCCCCCTCCGCTCGCTTGGGAGGGCAGCCAGCATCCTCCGCTCCCCACAGCCCCAAAAGCCATGACCCCAAGTAAAAAACGGGACATTTTGAGAATGAATTGGAAACCGGTACAGCACATGAAAAACCGGGACTGTCCCGGCTAAACCGGGACAACTGGTCACCCTATGTGGGTGTGAAAGGGACAGTGAGTGTGCATGGAAATTATTGTGAGTGATGCACATGTACAGCTAATACATATATAGATTTTGTTTTTAATTAACCCATTCCCTGCCAGAGCAACAGATTGCAGTCTCCTCTGAAAGGAAAGTGGTTAAATGCAGACATGTGCAAGGATTTTCTGAATGTGAGTAATCCTCAGTCAGGTGTGTGTATAAATTGAGTATCTGTGTTGATCAATCTGGGGCTCAGGGCCGCACAGCCTGTGAGGTGCAGGTAATTTTTCTAGCCCAGAAGCAGTGTCTGTCAGACACAAATCAGCAGCATCTCCTCCGTTTACAGAAATCCCCCTTTTGCTCCCTCATCAGCCCTGGCTCTGTTTGGTGTTTGAGGGATCAGTGTCCTGATTCAGACATCGTTATCCATCCTCACACTAAACAGAAGTGTAATAAATGATTCCCTGTGAGATCTACAGTATTTATATAATAGATCATCATATGAGAATTTGCTCCTGTCCTCATACTGCAAACACCCTGACTTATTCCTGCGATCTAGGAGCTGTTCTTGTATAAACACATATGCTATACTGTTCCCCTAGCACAGGGCAGAGCTGGATTACCTATAGATATATAGGGTCTACAGTGTTATTTATCAATGTCCTGTCTCGTCTGGCAGCAATTGGTTTAACATCACTCAAACCCAAAACTGGACACACGTGGTCTCTCCTTTCCCCAATCCTGCATATATTTGACATTATTTGTGTATTTTTTTGTAGTGGTTTTAACAATGGGCACTCTATATTGCAACAAGTAATGGTGACACACATGTGTATGTGATGGTAGTGGGTAGCCAGGCTATCAAATAAAGGTTTAAGCCCATTTGGTTACCCCTGATCCGTGTGTTGGGTTTATAGAGTGTCAGCTGTTGAGCCCAGGGTTTGTACATGCATAACCTGTAATGTGCGGTAATAAAGTATTTTATGTGTTTTAAACCTTTCAAGGAGTGCAAGAAAGCAGAGATTGCTGTGGTCTGAGTTTAAAGGGGGGTTTTGTGGAGAAAGTGTTGTCAGAATGTGTCTATATTGTCAGGGTCCAGAGTTGCTGGTTCCCCTAAAAATATACCCAGGAATCAGGTAGGATTCCTGGATGTACAGTATGTCGACACAGTGTCTCAGTACTATCTCCCCTTAAAAACACTTTCGCGACTCACCACTAGGTATTCCCTGCTTCAGCACAGTTCAGAAAGGTAAAAGGGGCAAAGGGATGTGAGGTGTCCCTGAAACAGTCAAGGGGTGAATGGGGATAACAAGTACAGTAAATGCCCAAGTCACCCAGAACCTACATAGGGGTTCATGGATTGGGTCCCTGCTTGAGCACAGCCCAGAAAGGTAAATGGTGCATATGAATGTGAGGTGTCCCTGAAACAGTAAAGGGGTCCCTAGGTTAATGAGGATATCCAGTAAATGACCAGGTCACCCAGAACCAGTGTAGAGGTTCTGGGGGGTACTCCAATCATCTACAGTTAGGTCTGGAAATAATTGGACACTGACACAATTTTCATAATTTTGGCTCTGTACGCCACCATAATGGATTTGAAATGAAACAACCAAGATGCCATTGAAGTGCAGACTTTCAGCTTTAATTCAAGGGGTTGAACAAAAATATCGTATGAAACGTTTAGGAATTGCAACCATTTTCATGCACATTTTATTTCAGGGGCTCAAATGTAATTGGCCAAATTTCAGGCCTACACAACTCCAGTCCTCGAGGACCGCAAACAGGCCAGATTTTCAGGATATCCCTAC
This sequence comes from Ascaphus truei, assembly GCF_040206685.1. Classification (NCBI taxonomy): domain Eukaryota; kingdom Metazoa; phylum Chordata; class Amphibia; order Anura; family Ascaphidae; genus Ascaphus; species Ascaphus truei. The sequence goes on along the minus strand of NC_134487.1, from coordinate 235,333,241 downwards.
TTCAGCACAGCTGGCTCAATTAGTGGCTCAGTCATACTGAGCCACTAATTGAGCCAGCTGTGCTGAAGTAGGGATATCCTGAAAACCTGGCCTGTTTGCGACCCTCGAGGACTGGAGTTGTGCACGCCAGAATAAACACAATCATAAATAAAATGTTACATAGTTACATAGTAGATGAGGTTGAAAAAATACGTACTGCTGCGGCCGAGTTTATTCGAGCATTTGCCCGTTCTCGGCCGCAGCAGTTACCTGGCGCGCGCCGGAGGGTGCCGGGCGCGCGCCGAAGCAGCGGAGGAGAGGCCCGCCGATCGCGGCTTCCCCCTCTCCTCTCCGGGTCCGCCGGGTCCCCCGGAACCCCCTGCCGCCGTCCCCCACATCGCGGGACACCAGGGCTCCCTCGGGGAGCCCTGGACGCGCGTGCAGGGGGCGCAGGCACCCGATGACGCGTGACCGCGCATCGGTGACGCGCGGCACGCCGAGGGGATGCCACTTGCAAGCCGGGAAATCTTCGCTTATTAATTTGGTGGCTCTTCTCTGCACTCTTTCTAGTTCCATAATGTATTTTCTTAGGATTGGTGCCCAAAATTGTACTCCATATTCAAGGTGTGGTCTTACTAATGATTTGTAAAGGGGCATAATTATGTTTACTTCCCTTCCATCCATTGCCCGTTTGATGCAAGATAAAAATCTTGTTTGCCTTTGCACTACTGCATGACATTGGGCACTATTGCTAAGCCTGCTGTCTACAAGCACTCCTAAATCCTTCTCCATCAAGGACTCCCCCAATATATCTCCATTTAATTTGTAAGTCGCCTTTTTATTCTTGCATCCCAAATGCATAACCTTACATTTATCTGTATTAAACCTAATTTGCCATTTACCTGCCCACGTTTCCAGTCTCTCCAAGTCCTTCTGAAGAGAAATTACATCCTGCTCTGATTCTATTACCTTACACAATTTAGTATCATCAGCAAAGATGGAGACTTTGCTCTCGATCCCAACCTCAAGGTCATTAATAAACAAGTTAAAAAGAAGGGGTCCCAGTACCGATCCTTGAGGTACTCCACTCACGACTTTAGCCCAACCTGAAAAAGTTCCATTTATGACAACCCTCTGTTGTCTGTCCTTTAACCAGTTTTAAATCCAGGTGCATATATTATTACTGAGTCCAATTTTCTTTATTTTGTACACCAACCTCTTGTGTGAAACCGTATCAAAAGCCTTTGCAAAATCTAAGTAGACCACATCAACTGCATTACCCTGGTCTAAATTCCTACTTACCTCCTCAAAGAAACAAATAAGGTTAGTTTGGCAAGATCTATCCTTCATAAATCCATGCTGACTATTACTAATAATTTTGTTTTCCATTAGGTATTCCTGAATATTATCCCATATTAAACCTTCAAGTAGTTTCCCTACTATTGAAGTCAGGCTTACAGGTCTGTAATTCCCCGGGTGTGATCTAGCTCCCTGTTCATTTTTAATACTTTGTCGAAAATCCTTTGCAGGCAATGACTGCTTGAAGTCTTTAACACATATACATCACCAAAGGCTGGGTTTCATCCTTTGTGATGATTTGCCAGGCCTTTACTGCAGCTGTCTTCAGTTGTTGTTTGTTCGGGGGTCTTTCTGTCTTATGTTTTGTCTTCAGCAAGTGAAATGCATGCTCGATCGGTTTGAGATCATGTGATTGACTCGGCCATTGCAGAATATTCCACTTCTCTGCCTTAAAAAACTGGGTTGCATCCGCAGTATTTTTTGGGTCATTATCCATCTGTAAAGGGTAGCGCCATCCAATCAACTTCGCTTAATTTGGCTGAATCTGAGCAGACAATATATCCCTATACACTTCAGAATTCACCCGGCCGCTTCTGTCTTCTGTCACATCATCAATAAAAACTAGTGATCCAGTGCCATTGTAAGCCATGCATGCCCATGCCATCACACTGCCTCCACCATGTTTTACAGATGATGTGGTATGCTTCAGATCATGAGCCATTCCAAGCCTTCTCCATACTTTTTTATTCCCATCATTCTGGTACAGGTTGATCTTAGTTTCATCTGTCCAAAAATGCTGTTCCAGAACTGGGCTGGCTTTTTTTTAGATATTGTTTGGCAAAGTCTAATATGGCCTTTCTATTCTTGAGGCTTATAAATGGTTTGCACCTTGTGGTGAACCCTCTGTATTTGCTCTCGTGAAGTCTTCTCTTTATGGTAGAATTGGATAATGGTATGCCTACCACCTGGAGAGTGTTCTTCACTTGGCTGGATGTTGTGAAGGGGTTTTTCTTTACCATGGAAAGTATCCTGCTATCATCCACCAATGTTGTCTTCCGTGGACGTCCAGGCCTTTTTGTGTTGCAGAGCTCACCAGTGCGTTCTTTTTTTCTCAGAATGTACCTGTTGCAGAGTACATGCAACCACACACGCTGGTTCTCTTGATAAGGCTTCCTTATTGAGCCTTAAAAACATACAGCACACAAAACAAAATAGCTTCTCTTCAGCATACAAAAACAAAATAGCTTCTCTTCAGCAGACAAAAACAAAATAGCTTCTCTTGAGCATAGAAAACAAGGCCGCTTCTCTTCAGCATACAAGACACAGACATTTCATCAAACATGTACTTTTAAAAACAGACCTTATAGCAGTAATCTCTTCAGTATTTCAATCCTGTCTCCTGAGCAGCTAGCTTGCATGTGTGTACAACCTGGGGGTTTTAAAACACCTTGATTATGCAGCTGGGGTCAGACTAATTAAGCAGCCCTTCTCAACTGAAACGTAACCTCGTCACTGCTGCACTGCAAGCCTAAAGATAGGTTTGCCAGGTATATGGCTGGTGACGTTCATTCACCCTGTCACAGTACCAAAGTTGATTTGGCCACTCCTAATGTTCCTGCTATCTCTCTGATGGATTTTTGCATAGGAGACGGTTACGCCAGTGCTGCCCGCAGACCAGACCCGTCCCTTATACTGAGGTGGGGACGTATATGTGCACGCACCCACAGCAGAAGGAGCGTGTCCGGAGTTTGGTGTTTGGGGTTGCCTGGCCAGGTGGGAATAGCTGTAGCAATATTTGCCGGTACTGGAAGCAGAGTAGTAGTAGTTGCCGTTAGCCAAGGCCAGGGATAGGAGAGGTCCGGAAGGTAGGGGTCCGAGCAGGGGTCCAGGGGCGAAAGAAGCTGGGTCGTCAGGGGAATCCGGGGTCGAGAGTAAAAGATAGAAGTCCGCCAAGCCGAGTCATAACCTGAGTAACAAAGACAATAGGGAGAGTCAGAATAGACATCCACAAGAGAGACTATGTCGAGCGATGTGAGAGAGGTAGGACAGGTACTAAATACTGTGGCTGACCAATGGGAAGCGGAGGAAGGCCTGGAGGAGCCCGAGGAGCTGTCCAGGATTGGTCCCCATAATAGGCCGCCAGGTGGTAAGGTTAGGGTTAACTGGTAACCAGCGCGTGGGCGGGGGCGTGGCTTCACTGCAAGAGTAGTGAATAAATTAACTTGTGTCAGCACACGCTCCGTAACGGGAGTGGATGCGCGCAGGGGCAATGGCAGGCGCCCGAGCACCAGCCGCACGCTGAACAGCGGCAGCCCGACGGAGAGGATGGGTGAGCCCCCCCCCCCACCAGGGAGGTCGGGCGGGGACGGCGAGGATGGAGCCCCACAGCAGCAGGAGCTGAAAGAGGTGAGGGGAGGTCACGCTTTGACCGCCGTGACCCCAGAGTCCTCACAGTACCCCCCCCCCTTCAGGGTCGGCCTCAGGACGATCCTTCCATGGTTTGGATGGAAACTTTTTCCGGAAGCGTTTAAGAAGACCTTTCTTCAGGTCCAAAGCCCTTCCAATGGACCAAGAAATGGACTTTACCTCTGGGGAGACGGGAATCTAGTATGGTTTGGACCTCATACTCTTCGGTTCCCTGTATGATCACTAGATCAGGTTTAAGAGTGTGGTCCGGAAATAGAGGAGTACTAGAGATGAACGGTTTGAGAAGTGATGTATGAAAAACATTAGGAATTCTCATGCTTGGAGGTAGTTGAAGGCGGAAGGCGACCAGGTTAACCTGCTCCATGATAGGAAATGGACCCAGAAACCTAGGTGCCAAATTTTGGGAAGGAGTTTTGAGGTGGATATTCTTGGTAGACAACCAAACCTTATCCCCTGGCTTGTAACTGGGCGCAGGTCGGCGATGACGGTGAGCCTGGGTTTTCAAATCAGGGAGGCATTTTGAAGTGCTGATTGAATTTTAACCCAAAAGTCCTGTAGGCGGGAGATGTGTTCATCTATGGCTGGTACTCCAGAGGAGGCATTGGAAATAGGCAGGCGAGCCGGGTGGAATCTGTAATTAATAAAGAAAGGCGTCTCACGAGTAGATTAATTCCTGGAGGAATTAAAGGCATACTCAGCCCAGGGAAGTAATTCCGACCAGTCATCCTGGGAGTTAGAGACGAAGCACCTTAAATATTTCTCGAGGGATTGATTAACCCTCTTGGTTTGCCTGTTAGATTGAGGGTGATATCCAGAAGAAAAAGAAGAAATGCCCAGTCTCTTGGTGAAGGTCCTCCAGGATCTGGAAACAAATTGAGAACCTCTGCCTGATATGATGGATGTGGGAATACCATGGATCCGGAAAATTTCCCTGGAAAAAATATCGGCTAGGGCAGGTGAGGAGGGTAATCCTTTGAGAGGAAGGATACGTGCCATCTTGGAAAACCGATCCACCACTACTAGAATGGTGTTCATGCCATTCGACCTAGGCAATTTGACAGTAAAGTCCATGGATATGTGAGACCAGGGGCGCTCCGGGATGGCTAAAGGCATAAGAAGACCCTGAGGTTTCTGACGAGGTGTCTTATTGCGTGCACATACCGGACAGGCCCGAGTGAATTCAAGGATGGTTTTGGCCATATTGGGCCACCAGAAGGTGCGACGGATGAGGTCCAGTGTCTTTTTGAATCCCGGATGTCCTGCCGAACGGGAGGTGTGCCCCCAATCCAGAATCTCAGGAATAAACTTGGGCTCTACGTACAAAGTGTCCTTCGGTACCTCAAGATCTCTAGGCAGGTGTTCTTGAGACTTGATGATCTTTTCAAGATTTTTGAACGCAGTGACCGCGAGGATCTTTTGCTTGGGAAGGATGGACTCGGTAGTCTTTTCTGGTCTTTCTTCTGAAGAATACTGTCTAGAGAGGGCATCCTTTCTATGGTCATCCATTCTTGGTACCGGGAATGTAGGACAAAATAAAATTAAACCTAGAGAAAAATAATGACCAGCGGGCTTGGCGGGAGCATAAGCGGCAGGCATTCTCGATATACAAAAGGTTTTTTTGATCCGTGAGAATCGTAAAGGGCTCTTTTGACCCCTCTAGAAGATGCCTTCATTCCTGAAGAACCAACTTGACGGCCAAAAGTTCCCTATTGCCCACGTCATAGTTCCTCTCAGCTGGAGAAAACTTCTTAGAGAAAAAAACCACAGGGGTGGAGTTTATCCTGGGGAGAAAATCTCTAGGATAGAACCGGGCCGGCCCAGCAGTCTGAAGCATCTACCTCCAGGTAAATGGAAAATTGGTATCCAGGTGATGGAGGATGGAAGCTGAGACAAATGCTTGCTTCAAAGTTTCGAAAGCCGTGAGTGCTTCAGGTGACTAAGTTGAAGGATCCGCTCCTTTTCGGGTCAATGCCGTGATCGGGGCGATGATGGAGGAAAAATTGTGAATACATTTCCGGTAATAATTGGAGAACCCCAGAAAGCGCTGAATAGATTTGAGGGAATCGGGTTGCGGCCAGTCCGCTACAGCTTTAAGTTTCTCTGGGTCCATGGCAAATCCCCTGTTGGAAATAATATACCCAAGAAAGGAGGTGGAGGACTGGTGAAAAAAGGCATTTCTCCAACTTGGCAAACAACCGATTCTCTCGGAGGCGGGAGAGCACGAACTTCGTATGGGTAATATGATCCTGTACATTTTTTGAAAAAATAAGAATGTCGTCCAGATAAACAATTACGAAAAGGTTAAGGACATCCCGAAAAATATCATTGATAAAGTCCTGGAAGACCGCTGGGGCGTTGCATAAACCGAAGGGCATCACAAGATATTCGTAGTGGCCGCTACGGGTGTTGAAGGCGGTCTTCCATTCATCGCCTTCCCGGATGCGAATGAGATTATATGCCCCGCGAAAGTCTAGCTTAGTAAAGAGGTTAGTACTTTGAAGTCTGTCGAAGAGGTCAGAGATGAGTGGGAGAGGATAACGGTTCTTTACCATAATGCGATTCAGGCCCCGGTAGTCTATACACGGTCTGAGAGTACCATCTTTTTTCTTAACAAAAAAGAATCTGGCCCCCGCGGGTGAATTGGAATGCCGTAAAAAGCCCCGCTTCAAGTTCTCGCGAATATATTCGTCCATGGCCTTCGTCTCAGGAAGAGAGAGGGGGTAGGACTTGGATTTAGGCAATGTGTATCCAGGCACCAAGTCTATTGGACAATCGTAAGATCTGTGTGGGGGTAATAACCCGGACTGAGTTTTGCTGAAGACATCCATAAAATCTGCGTATGGGGCAGGTACATCTCCTTTAGGATTGGATGTGGTAGCCAGCAGTTGGGGCGGAAGTACAGCTGGTGGAAAAGATTCCTCTAATCTTGACCTCCGGACAATGGGATCTGGAGTTGTCCAATTGATGTTCGGATTGTGCTTCTGCAGCCACGGTAAGCCAAGGGTGACAGGTGTTCCAGGAGCATGGATAACATCCAACACCAGGGTCTCTTTATGGGAATGAGAAGAAAGGGTGAGGGGACTGGACTCCAAGGAGATGAAAGCCGGATTGAGAGGGCGGCCGTCGATCCCTACCAAGGCAACGGGAGTTTCCTTCTTAATGAGTGGAATTTGGTTCAATTCCGAGAATTCCTGATCCACGAAGTTTCCTCCTGTGCCGGAATCGATGAATGCCGTGGTGGAAGTCTGAAAGGTAGGACCAGAGAGGGAACCGGGAATAGTAAACTTTTTAGGAAGTTCCTTCTTGGAAAGGGGGCAGGGAGAATTAGTACCCAGGGAGCGCCCCTTCATACTCACTTTGGCTTGGTCGTTTTCCGGACACTGAGGACATTCGCGAATCAGATGCGCAGAGGATCCACAGTAAAAGCATAGTCCACCGAGTCTGCGAAATTGTTGAATAGGAGCCCGAGTGCGTTGAACTCCGAGTTGCATCGGTTCTGGGGCCTCCAGAGCGGGCAGCGGAGAGATAGCAGGTCTTGTGGGTGAAGAGAACCTGGGAAAGGGGGCATGAAAAGGCACAAATCAAAAGTGTTGGCGCTCGTAGCAGCGTACCTGGAGACGTTGGTCCATCCGAATGGCCTGGGAGATCAGTTCCTCCAGAAGTCCAGGCCTGGGTTGTGAGGCGAGCTCGTCCTTTACGGAATTCGTTAGTCCTCGCCAGAAAACTGTGACTAAAGCCTCCTGACCCCACCGAGTCTCAGCTGCTAGGGTCCTGAACTACAAGGCGTACTGGGCCACGGCCGACGTCCCTGTGTAAGCTGAAGCAAAGAGTCAGAAGCAGTCTCCTGCCTTGCGGGAGTATCGAAGACCTGACGAAAGTCTCGTCTAAATGCCGCATAATCCCTAGTAATTTTGGGGCGTAGTTCCCATATCGGGGAGGCCCATGTCACGGTAGCTTGCGACAGGCTGTAATTTTACACAAAAAAAACTATATATATAAATATATATATATACCTGGGTTTGAACTGGGACGAGACTTAAGATATAATAAAGTGATTTTATTCCTTGATAAAGGTGAACACAACAGATTATACAATAACAGGCAAAATATAGACACTTACGTAAAAGATGAAAATAATGAAAACAGTCCCATCTGAACTGGCAGTTTCATCCAGCAATCAGGAAATCATTCAGCAAACGAAGACAAAGGATATATGGGTGGACAGCAGTTTATAAACCGTTTGTCCCTCTATCTGTAACCTTAGGTGCCGAGACGGCTACCAAATGTCCCTTGGAAGCTTTTGAAGCTAGGTGGTCCGTGTGAAAAGTTCCACTTCCTCTGGTTAATTCCTTTTGTCCGTTGGGCCAAGCATAAGCAATTAGCCCAATAGTCTTTGATGATCAGGTTTGTAAATTCTAGCCTTTCCTGCTCATCACCCCAGGGGTTCCTCAGACTCAACCAAAATTTCATATTTACTGCAAATCATTGCATAACTTCCGTTCCGTTATACACACAGTCAGGTGAGATATATTACTGCATTCTGGGACACCTGACGCTCGTAGAGAGACCCATCATTACATTGTAATATGAACATTAATAGAGATATTAATATCTGGCATTTAGCAGCAGTTACATATTCAATGTTTACACTCCCCAAGATCGGCTGCCCCCCGCCAATACACTTATGTAATTCTTAGCCGGTTCAGCCAAGGACATCTCATAGTATTCTTATATTTAATAAAGTTATTCACTTTTGATATCCTGTTGGGGGTAGCCCCCCCCCCTGGCCCCATCAATAAAACCTTTTGAAGTGGGCTTTTGGCTTTTCGCATAACCAATTAGGTCAGTTACCTATTGATCAGGGCGATATATCACACCTCTCTGTTGATATACACTTACAGTGAATACTCATATGAGGCACCATTTGGTTCCTTACGCATTACAAAGACAGGCATTCTGCCTGCACATTAGCACACCATTAGCATTCTGCCTGTGTATTTCAAAAACTGCAAAAAGTCACTTTATCAAAAATATATGTTTCTCTTATGACAACGTTATATTTTTAATATGTGTGTACTTGGGGGGTGACCCGGAGGCTGTACCCCAAGGCTCAGGGTCCTGGCTTACTCAGTTACCAAATTACCAGTTTTCAGGTAACTGTTTATTCAGCACTGCATATAAGATTAACCCCTTAAGTCCCAGTGGGTGGGTTATGCAGACCCTGATCCAGCAACAACATCATTTACACAGGGGAATAAGCATTTTCATGTTATTTAACAAGGGTTAAGTCACAGTTCTGGGCCTCAGCCCAGTTAACCCCTTGTCTCCCTGGCGAGGTTAGAGGGGGGCCCTTGGGGAGTAACCCCGTTAATCCCGGGCCAAACCCTCACTATCGTCACACCTCCCCGGCTCAATGGGGCCCTGGTGCCCCAGTCGCCTCCCCCAGGCACTGGGGTACCACTGGCGCCCTTGACGCCCTCAATACGTCCTGAGGGATTGGCCTGGCAAAATTGTCCTCCGGCATTGACCAGTACACCGTGGATGGTAAAGTCCAGATCCTGCAACGCCGGGCATTCTCCTTGGCCTCCCTCTGCCCCCCACCCAGTGCCTTGGGAACCAAGTCCATGGTGAAAGGGGCTCCTGTGCAGTCCAGGCTGCACACTGCCCAGAGACTGGCATGTCTCTGCATCTGCAGGAGACCAGCTATCCAGCACAGACCGTCGCTTCCCTGTCAACCAAGTCTGGGAAAGGGTTATGTCACCAGTCTGTAGGGACCCTACCTGCCCTGGCTCTGTGCCCACCCGTAGCTGCTCCGCGATACTCCTGACTCTCCTCCCTGGCTGCCTATCTACCCACAGCCCCTCCTTTGGGAACCCAGGGGGTTCTGTCAGAGGGGTCACTCCTGGCCAGTCAGAACAAGGGACCTTCGGCCTACCTAGCCCATCCCTAGCTTCTGCCAGCTGCCTAACACCCCACTGACCTCCTATCTCCCCCTGCTCCACGGTGCCTCCCTGCCTAGCCTCCCCTAGGCCCAGCACCTCAGCCTGCTGCTTACCTCCCTGCAGCCCACCTGCACTCCTCTCCTCCCTGGGCAATCCTACCCCAGACCCTGGAACTACCTGAGTGCACCTACCTCCCTGACCTTGTCTCCCCCTTACCAGGGATGAGCTCAGGGGCACCTCTCCAGATGCAACCGCCTTAGCGCTTGGCTGGCAGGTATCCCTGGGGTGGCAAAAACTGGCCACTGCCCATGATACCCCCAGCCCATAGCCAGGCTGCAACAGGGGGTTGCTGATCTGAGAAACCCCCTGGGGCTCTGCCAGGGTAACGGAAAACTCTAGCGTCACTACCTGATGCTTTCCCTCCCTGGCTACCACTAGCCCTCCTTCTCTCACTGAGATCTGCTGCGGGCTACCTACCTGCAGCCTCCCCTCACTCCGCTTCTCCCTAGCTAATCCTAGCCTGGACCCTAGGGACACCTGAGTGAGGCCCTCTCCCTGACACTGTCCCCCCATTACCGGGGATGACCCCAGGGGCATCTCTCCAGATGCAACCGCCTCAGCTCTTGGCTGGCAGGTATCTCTGGGGTGGCGCAAACTGGCCCCTGCCCATGATACCCCCAGCCCATAGCTAGGCTGCAACAGGGGGTTGCTGATCTGAGACACCCCCTGAGGCTTTGCCAGGGTAATGGGGACAACTGGCTGGCTCACTTGCTGCCTTCCCTCCCCGGTTCCCACTGGCCCACCCAACCCTCTCCCAGGCGATCCTACCCTAGAGCTGGGTGCTAACGGGGCTAGCCCCTCTCCCTGAAGCTGTGCCCCCATTACCGGAGGAGAGCTCAGGGTTGCTGGTGCAGATGCACCCACCTTAGCTCCTGGCTGGCAGGTAATCTGGGGGTGGTCTAACTGTGCCACAACCCCTGGTACCTCCAGCCCATAGCAAGGCTGCAACAGGGGGTTGCTGATCTGAGACACCCCCTGAGGCTTTGCCAGGGTAACGGGGAAAACTGGCTGGCTCACTCGCTGCCTTCCCTCCCCGGTTCCCACTGGCCCACCCAACCCTCTCCCAGGCAATCCTACCCTAGAGCTGGGTGCTAATGGGGCTAGCCCCTCTCCCTGAAGCTGTGCCCCCATTACTGGAGGTGAGCTCAGGGTTGCTGGTGCAGATGCACCCACCTTAGCTCCTGGCTGGCAGGTAATCCGGGGGTGGTCTAACTTTGCCACAACCCCGGATACCTCCAGCCCATAGCAAGGCTGCAACAGTGGGACTCTTAACTGAGGGTCCCCTTGCCGCTCCGCCAAGGTAATGGGGAAATCTGGCTGGCTCACTTGCTGCCCTTCCTTCCCCGCCCCTGGTGCCCCTATCTCCTGCCACCCCCCAGTCACCCCTAGAGTGAAACAACAGGGTACAGTCATAGGGAAACATAAGTCAGAGTCAGTCTGCGACTTGGTCTGGCTTACCTTGCTGGTCCCCGCAGAGACCGCCGCCTTCGTTGGTCCCAATTGCAGGGGGACTGGAGCGGCCGCCGCCGGCACCATCTGGGCTGGGCAGCGCCGGGCCGCTGCCGCAACAGCGCCCGGGTTGGGTACAGGTAAAACGGTGCAGGACAAGGGTCCCAGGTCTTTGTGGAGGAACAGAGCTCCATGCAAACTTGGTAAAATAACCCCCTCCCGCAAACCCTGTCCCTCCCCCCAAATAAAACTGCCGCCGGCAGGATGCCGGAGTGGCGGCGTCTTCTCTGTCGCCGCCGCTGGTTCTCCGCCGGGATCAGGTGGATGGCCGCTGCTCTCCACCACTGTTGCTGATGCAGCCCGTCCAGGTTCTCCAGGAGACGTCCCGAGGAGGGTTGTCGCCCCGGCTGGGCGGGAGCCATCAGAGGATGCCGCTAACTGGGTCATCTTTTCCGCAGCTCGTGAGCGTTGGCCCTGAGGGGCTTCTTCGCCTGACCGCGCACGGTCAGGGCACTGGGCATTATTGTGGCCCATTGGTTGGCAGTGCCGCAGCAACTGCCGGTGCTTCTCCACCACCGGTGGACTAACCCCAGCAAGGGGCAACGGAGTCCAGAGCGGAGTTGCCTGAGCGCCGGGCTCATTCCAGAGCTTCTCCGCCGCCGGTGGACTAACCCCAGCAAGGGGCAACGGAGTCCAGAGCGGAGAGGCTTGAGCGCCGGGCTCTGGGAGGGGATAAGTGGGTCGGATCATCGCCAGCTTCAGCTGCTCGAGCCGCTCAGCCGGGGACATCTCTCCCTGCGCAAACATCAGGGCCAGCAATTCTGGGTAAAATGGACTGGCCGCCGCAACGGCCAATACCTCTCCTGGTGCAAGACCACCCGCTCCCTCCACAAGTCTCTGCCGTCCCGGAGCTGGGTCCCTTCCCTGCTCTCCGGGCGGTGTGATGGTTACAGCAGCTGCAGCTGTGGATCTTTGCTCAGCCTGCCGGGTTTCATGCTCACCGATTGCTGTCTCTCTCTCAGCCTTGCTGGCTGCTGCTCCCCGCGCCGACTTGCTGCACTCCTCTGGTCTCAGTGCCCGGCTCCAGTCAGACGGATGGCCGGCACTTTGGTTCTGGAGGAAATGCTTCTCACAAGTAGGGGAACAGTGAGGAGGTGCCATATCTTGTGTTATATGTTGTACACTGTGTGTTCAATATCTTTAGTCCCAGGAACTTGCAATTACCATCAAGTTCCCACTGGATCACAGTACCCCGCAGAATACTGTAATCCAGGTCCAGTTCAGTCCCACCGCTGCCACCAGTTAATTACAAGCCTGTCACGGTAGCTTGCGACAGGCTGTAATTTTACACAAAAAAAACTATATATATAAATATATATATATACCTGGGTTTGAACTGGGACGAGACTTAAGATATAATAAAGTGATTTTATTCCTTGATAAAGGTGAACACAACAGATTATACAATAACAGGCAAAATATAGACACTTACGTAAAAGATGAAAATAATGAAAACAGTCCCATCTGAACTGGCAGTTTCATCCAGCAATCAGGAAATCATTCAGCAAACGAAGACAAAGGATATATGGGTGGACAGCAGTTTATAAACCGTTTGTCCCTCTATCTGTAACCTTAGGTGCCGAGACGGCTACCAAATGTCCCTTGGAAGCTTTTGAAGCTAGGTGGTCCGTGTGAAAAGTTCCACTTCCTCTGGTTAATTCCTTTTGTCCGTTGGGCCAAGCATAAGCAATTAGCCCAATAGTCTTTGATGATCAGGTTTGTAAATTCTAGCCTTTCCTGCTCATCACCCCAGGGGTTCCTCAGACTCAACCAAAATTTCATATTTACTGCAAATCATTGCATAACTTCCGTTCCGTTATACACACAGTCAGGTGAGATATATTACTGCATTCTGGGACACCTGACGCTCGTAGAGAGACCCATCATTACATTGTAATATGAACATTAATAGAGATATTAATATCTGGCATTTAGCAGCAGTTACATATTCAATGTTTACACTCCCCAAGTTTGGCTGCCCCCCGCCAATACACTTATGTTATTCTTAGCCGGTTCAGCCAAGGACATCTCATAGTATTCTTATATTTAATAAAGTTATTCACTTTTGATATCCTGTTGGGGGTAGCCCCCCCCCCTGGCCCCATCAATAAAACCTTTTGAAGTGGCTTTTGGCTTTTCGCATAACCAATTAGGTCAGTTACCTATTGATCAGGGCGATATATCACACCTCTCTGTTGATATACACTTACAGTGATTACTCATATGAGGCACCATTTGGTTCCTTACGCATTACAAAGACAGGCATTCTGCCTGCACATTAGCACACCATTAGCATTCTGCCTGTGTATTTCAAAAACTGCAAAAAGTCACTTTATCAAAAATATATGTTTCTCTTATGACAACGTTATATTTTTAATATGTGTGTACTTGGGGGGTGACCCGGAGGCTGTACCCCAAGGCTCATGGTCCTGGCTTACTCAGTTACCAAATTACCAGTTTTCAGGTAACTGTTTATTCAGCACTGCATATAAGATTAACCCCTTAAGTCCCAGTGGGTGGGTTATGCAGACCCTGATCCAGCAACAACATCATTTACACAGGGGAATAAGCATTTTCATGTTATTTAACAAGGGTTAAGTCACAGTTCTGGGCCTCAGCCCAGTTAACCCCTTGTCTCCCTGGCGAGGTTAGAGGGGGGCCCTTGGGGAGTAACCCCGTTAATCCCGGGCCAAACCCTCACTATCGTCACAGCCCAGGCCAGGGCATTTCCCGTGAGTAGGCTGTAGACGTACGCCACCTTCTTACGTCCGGTGGAGTACTGCTGCAGAGCCATCTCAAACTGGATCTCACATTGATTGAGAAATCCGCGACAGGCGTGCGGGTCCCCATCGTACGGCTTGGGTGCCGGGATCTTCGGGCCCGGTGTCGCGGCGCCCACTGGTTCCACAGGTGCCGGAGGAGGAACCACAGTGGGTGTCTGTAAGGAGAGATCTTCTTCCTGTTTGGTAAGAAGAACCAGCTGATCGGTCATGACCTGGATTTGCTGGTACATGGCCGATAACATGCTACCAAGTCTCATCTGCATCTTGTGGGCTTGACATAATGTTACGCCGGCGCTGCCCGCAGACCAGACCCATCCCTTATACTGAGGTGGTGACGTATATGTGCACGCACCCGCAGCAGAAGGAGCGTGTCCGGAGTGTGGTGTTTGGGGTTGCCTGGCCAGGTGGGAATAGCTGTAGCAATACTTGCCAGTACCGGAAGCAGAGTAGTAGTAGTTGCCGTTAGCCAAGGCCAGGGATAGGAGAGGTCTGGAAGGTATGGGTTCGAGCAGGGGTCCAGGGGCGAAAGAAGCTGCGTCGTCAGGTGAATCCGGGGTCGAGAGCCAAAGAGAGATGTCCGCCAAGCCGAGTCGTAATCTGAGTAACAAAGACAATAGGGAGAGCCAGAATAGACATCCACAAGAGAGACTATGGGGGTCATGCAATAAGCGGCGGAAAATTGCATTCGCCAGGGGTTTGAAATCGCCATGTTTTTGGCGTGTTGCCCTCGCTGTATGCAGGAAGGGCCGAATCCCTGGCGAATCACAGCGAGAGCAACATTCCCAAACATGGCGAGTAACCGGTGGCGAGACAGTCTGCCTTGCGAGAAGCTGCCGAGAAGCCGTCCCCTGCTGAGATGTTTCTGCAGCAGAGAGAAATCCGCCGCTCTCTCGGCGCAAACATCTGCAACATTAAAAAATCTTTTAAATTCAATTTTATTCATAGTGTACATGTGCAGGGGGTCTCCGGAGCTGAACCGCATTGGTTTCAGGTCCGGGGACCCCCTGCTTCCCGAGATACAGGCCCCGTTATGAGGTGCCGGTATCCCTCTGCATTTGCATGTCTCGATCACGTGACCGCGGAATGTAAACAAAGCAGAGGGATACCGGCTATATCAATAAACAATCATTCCATACCTTTGCAGCTATCTGCTATGGTAATGAAGCAGCATGAATGTATTTTTAATAATAGTGTACTCTGAGCAGGGGGTCCCCTGAGCTGAACCGCATATATTTGTGGATCAGGGACCACCTGCATCCCGAGTTACAGGCCCCGGTATGTGTCATCAGGTGCCAGTGTCGTGAAGTTTGGCTCAAGGGCTTACAACAATTTGGCCAAAATGTTAAACTAAAAGACCATTTTATTTATTAGTTATTTATACATGTATATTTAGGCACTGTACCGTATATAAGTTTTTCTGGATGTGCACTGAGCTTTGTCTGTGTTTTATGTTATGTCTCTGGTTTTAAATACATATTGCCATGCTCAGTAGCACTCCTCTGTGAAACTTATATGCTTATATATATGTTGTGGGTATTTTGGGGGTTCAATTTGAGCTTGTAGGTGTTCTGTATGTTTTATAATTCTTGTGCAGCTAGTCTTGGCTGTTTTGGAGGGTGGCAACCTCCTATCCAATTGAAGCTCACTCCCTCCCACATTTAAATGGTTAAAAGCTCACTCCATGGCATCTCCAAACTATCAGGGGAACTTGCCTGCATGCAGTGTGATTGTGACAAATCTATTACAGAGTGCTTTTCCTGGTAATGTACAGGTTAATAAAAGCTTCAATCAGACTTAGAACTTTTGCAACTTATATTGACAGATTTATTATAAATCATTCTTCCAGGCAATGCACAGGTTATTAAGAATTTATATTAGTGTAGGGACCCTTGAAACGTGGTCTGCCGTGAAGTTTGGCTCAAGGGCTTACAACAATTTAGCCAAAATGTTAAACTAAAAGACCATTTTATTTATTAGTTATTATACATGTATATTTAGGCACTGTACCGTATATAAGTTTTTCTGGATGTGCACTGAGCTTTGTCTGTGTTTTATGTTATGTCTCTGGTTTTAAATGAAGGGGTTAAGGCATAATAGCATGCTTATTGGGGACAATTGCCCCCAATAAACATTGCAATAAACAACATACACCCCCTGTGCCCCCAACAACCCCTATACCCCATTACATATATCACATTTTTGGGATGCACGGCAATGATACTTTAGGCCGGCGGTGGCCCTCGGGTGTTCCCCGCAGGCCTGCAGTACCAATTCTGTGCCCCCCAAAAAATATTAAACAACACATACACTGGCGACACGTTTTATTGAAGCACGGCTAGCACCGCAAGCCGGGGGATGCCCCGGCGTGCTAGCCGCACTCCCTCAGCGTGCCGCGCATCACCGATGCGCGGTCACGCGTCATCGGGTGCCTGCGCCCCCTGCACGCGCGTCCAGGGCTCCCCGAGGGAGCCCTGGTGTCCCGCGATGTGGGGGACGGCGGCAGGGATTTCCGGGGGACCCGGCGGACCTGGCAGCGGGAGGGAGAAAGCCCCGATCGGAGGGCGCTCCTCCGCTGCTTCGGCGCGCGCCCGGCACCCTCCGGCGCGCGCCAGGTTACTGCTGCGGCCGAGAACGGGCAAATGCTCGAATAAACTCGGCCGCAGCAGTAAATACTTTTCAATAAATACACCCCCCCTAACACATACAGTACAGTAATGTGCTAAATAACTATTATCCAGATATGGATAATAGATTATTTGCCCATTATGAAACACATAAAACATGCATAAATAAAAACATGAAATGTTAATCTTAAAATCACCACATTGCATCTTACAATTAAACCACCAGCTAGACAAATGTATATCAAATGTCACAATTAATGTGTGCATCGTGTAACACTATGCAAAATCAATTTCAAAATACAATACACTATGCCAGCCACAATACATACAATGCCAGCCACAAATTCAAATAGAAACAAAGCAAGTAAACATAAATACATTTACCATCAATCAATCAATTTCCTACATCAATTACAATACAATCCCAATCAATTTTACAATTCACTATTCAATTCCTAAATACAAACCAATGAGAAAATAATTCTGATTCAAAGTAACCACCATCATACAAATCTAACTACAAGAAATAAGCCATTATTCAAAAGCAAGACCCTGAAATATACTCCTGCAAAGAGCAATAAAAATGACATTGAACTAAATACAAATTACATTACACACACAACAATGTAGAAATAAAGCAGCTAAATACATTTGAAATACATGAAAAAAACATCAACATTAGCAAATCAATCAATTATTATCCCTGTATATCTATCCATATATATAAACATAACATACAGGGGCAATACAAGAGCATACAAAACAATGCATTTCCATAAAAAAAAAATCACATAGAATACACCCATTCAGTGTCCCTGAATGTATGTATATCCATACGGACATAGATCAAATCAGGGGCATTAAATGGAAAAAAAAAAAACATGAATAAAAAATAAAAAAAAACCTGTAAGAGTTAAAATAATAAACTTTTCTTTTGTTTACTAACCATTAGATGCCCACTCACCGAAATCCAGGTGAACCGGAAGCTCTCGAACCAATCCAAAGGTAAACATAAAATAATAAACACTTACAATCCACGTGTGTCTTCTGTCTTCTATTTGTAATACATGTCGTCAAAGGGGGGCTTCATCTGTAATCTGTAATATGTATTTTTCTTTCTTCTGTCTTCTTCTGGGTCTTCTTCTCTTCTAGCGCCATGCCCTGGTCCTCTTCTATCTGTAGGAGGTCCGTCCTCCTCGGCGTCTGGCTTTAAAATGAGACGACATAGGCTTTTATAGGCCTATAACGTCACATTTTCGTCAAATGGTTCCCACGGCCCTGATTGGGCAGTGAAAACCATGTGATATGGGTGGGGGAAAAAATGATGATGTCATTTAAAGGCAATGATGCCAGCCAATCAGAGTGGCTGAGCTTCAATTGCCTTTAAGATGACGTCATGAAAACAAAGATGGCCGGCGACACATGGTACTGTAGCCAATCAGAGCGTGGGAACGAAATCCAAACTCTGATTGGCTCTGGTAGACCATGTGACAGAGGCTTTGCTTCAGCCAATCAGAGTTGGGATTTCGTTCCCACACTACCGTACCATGTGTCGCCGGCCATCTTTGTTTTCATGACGTCATCTTAAAGGCAATTGAAGCTCAGCCATTGAATAATGGCTTATTTCTGGTAGTTAGATTTGTATGATGGTGGTTACTTTGAATTAGAATTATTTTCTCATTGGTTTGTATTTAGGAATTGAATAGTGAATTGTATAATTGATTGGGATTGTATTGTAATTGATGTAGGAAATTGATTGATTGATGGTAAATGTATTTATGTTTACTTGCTTTGTTTCTATTTGAATTTGTGGCTGGCATTGTATGTGTAGTGGCTGGCATAGTGTATTATATTTTTTAATTGATTTTGCATAGTGTTACATGATGCACATATTAATTGCATCATGTACATACTCAATGCAATTGTGTGACATTTGATATACATTTGTCTAGCTGCTGGTTTAATTGTAAGATGCAATGTGGTGATTTTAAGATTAACATTTCATGTTTTTATTTATGCATGTTTTATGTGTTTCATAATGGGCAAATAATCTATTATCCATATCTGGATAATAGTTATTTTGCACATTACTGTACTGTATGTGTGTGTGTGTGGGGAGGGGGGGGGTAATTATGTATTTAAATGGATAGGACAGGTTTATTTTTTTTACATACAGGGTTGGTTCCTTTTGGTCTGCGGGGACCTTTGGAGACCACCTGAGGTCTCCTCGGGCTTCTCACGGGTAAACAGCTGGTGTGTTCTCGGGGGATACCTGCGGGGAAGAACCGTTGGCCCCATCTGTGGGGGCACCACGGATCCATAGGGACCACTCGTGGGCCACCAGACCCCTGTTGGAACCACCCGAGGCCCCTCAGACACCTGTGGGTCTGACCCAGGGCCCGCCAGACAGCTGCGGGCCTACCCGTGGAGACCCCATTGTAGCCCTCGGTGACCCGTGGAGATGACCGGGTGGACCACGGCACCTGGCAGGGACCACCTGTAGTCCTCCAGACCCTGTTTGAAACATGGTGCTGGGCTACTGTGAGGTCTACGGACACCTGTCAGGCTCACTGGGGACTCCTGTGGGCCTGGGGTATTAACCCTGTATGTAAAATAATAAATCATGTATTTATGGGGGGGGCACAGGGGGTGGGTTATGTATTTAATAAATATAATGATGTTTATTTTGGGGCTGTGTATTGTTTTTATTGTGGGTACTGGGGGTGGGGGAAGGGGGTATTGGCCCCAAGGGTATGTGGGTAGGCCTCCCGCCTGGGTAGTGGCTGAGGGTGGTTAGGCCTCACGGGTGGGTAGTGGGGGAGGGTATTTAG
The DNA here is from genome assembly GCF_040206685.1 of Ascaphus truei. Taxonomy (NCBI): domain Eukaryota; kingdom Metazoa; phylum Chordata; class Amphibia; order Anura; family Ascaphidae; genus Ascaphus; species Ascaphus truei. The sequence continues at coordinate 235,313,787 of NC_134487.1, read as the reverse complement.
GCCTCCCGGGTGGTAGGTGAGGGTGGGTTAACGCCTTAATGACTGTAGCGGTGTATAACCGCTATGGTGATTAAGGGGTTAGGGGACATTACATTGGCTTTGTTATTCTTGTTTATGTTTTGCAGTATCGGAGGGGGCATGGATGGTGATGAAGATGAGGATGGCCTTCATCGTGGCAGCCGAACAAGGGTGAATGCAATATGTATTGAATGTATTTATTGTTCTTTATGTATTTTAAATGGGCAAATGCACTGTTATCCATTTGTGGATAATAGTAATTTTGCACATTACTAGACTGTATGTGTTAGGGGGGGGGTGTATTTTTTTATAAGAATTTGTGTTTTGTAATTATTTTTGGGGGGCATGGAATTGGTAATGCATGCCCGCGGGGACACCTGCGGGTAACACCCGAGGGCCACCGCCGGCTTATAGTATCATTGCTGTGCATATACTGTATGTACTGTATGTTTGGGGGGTATAGGGGTTGTTGGTGTAATATATATATATATATATATATATATATATATATATATATATATATATATGTATATATATGCAAATGTAAATATAACTGTATGCTCATCTGCATGTCTTAGGCAGGTCTGCAACCCCGCCTTTCACCATTATCACCAAGCACACAGCACTTCCACTGCAGCAAGGGATTCTGGGAAATTACATGCAAATGAGCACACAGTGCCACTTTTTGCTTCAAAAACCATTTTTAACATCTTTCCCTATAGGCTTAAGCTTGCTGCATGGTCACAGCTTTGAGCACAGCCAGGGTTAAGGTGCATACCCAGAAAATCCACCCACAGAAAGTTATTTCGACCTTAATGGGTCTCATCAGTGTGGGATTGGTTAACTGGATATGCAGAGAAGCTAAAGGATGGGGTTTACCATACTGAGTTAAGTTATGGTGAGTAAAAAAAGTGACAACAATCCTCCACAGCAAAGCAAATATGCAAATGTAAATACAACTGTATACTCATCTGCATGTCTTAGGCAGGTCTGCAACCCCACCTTTCACCATTATCACCCAGCACACAGCACTTCCACTGCAGCAAGGGATTCTGGGAAATGACATGCAAATGAGCACACAGTGCCACTTTTTGCTTCAAAAACCATTTTAACATGGTTCCCTATAGGCTTAAGCTTGTTGCATGGTCACAGCTTTGAGCACAGCCAGGGTTAAGGTGCATACCCAGAAAACCCACCCACAGACAGCTGTTTCAACCTTAATGGGTCTCATCAGTGTGGGGTTGGTTAACTGGGTATGCAGAGAAGCTAAAGGATGGGGTTTACCATACTGAGTTAAGTTATGGTGTGGAGGGTTTTTGTCACTTTTTTTACTCACCATAACTTAACTCAGTATATATATATATATATATATATATGTATACTAGCTGAGAGACCCGGCGTTGCCCGTGAGTTAAATTTCCCGCTAGGAGGGGGGGGGGACACAGTGGACAGGAGGGGGCACAGTAGACAGGAGGGGGGGGGGCAGTGGACAGGAGGGGTGGGGGGGGACAGGAGTGAGGTGAGTGAGCGCTGGGGAGGGAGGTGAGTGAGCGCCGGGGAGGGAGGTGAGTGTGAGGGGAGAGGGGAGAGAGAGAGTGTGTGTGTGTGTGCGACCGAGGGGGAAGAGAGTGGCAGTTGGGTGACATCAGACCCACCAATCTGATTGGTCAGAGGCTGAGGACCAATCAGATTCACCGCAGATAGCACTAACCTTTCGATTTTATATATTAAGATATATATATATATATATATATTTATATATATATATATATATATATATATATATATATATATATTTATTTATATATATATATTCCAAAAAAACAAATAGTAGCGCTAGTTTGTGATAGAAATAACCGTGATGTGCAAAAAGTTATAAATGTTTAAAAGGTGAAGTGCAGTTAATATTAAATATGTAGATGAAATATTGATGTTAGCATAGGAACAGTCAAGCCTGTCCATAATAAACTACAAACCAAAAAAGAAAGAAGCGCCAGTTCCGTACAATGAATAATATAAACTGGAATTTATTAATAACCAGAATAGTCTCAAGGACAATGCAAAACTGGTGTGTTTAAAAAACAATATTGACAAAAAATAAAATGAAATGGTTAGCAGCAATATGCAAGTGACATATATGAGGAACTTGTGAGTGAGGAGGCAATTGATGGTAAGGAGGAGGTAACCACTGGAGCATATAAGAGTAATTGTAGTCTGTTTATTAGCTTACAGCTAGAGAACAGTAGTCACCAATTAGAGAATGACCCTTCTCAGAAGTAAATAGGTGTATTGTAGACAGACCTGATGGTGCACGGAGTAAATCCTCTCAACGTGCAGTCTGATTTCGCTGTAAAACAGTGCGCACTCCTAGAAGAAATCCCTCCGGTGATGTTATGAGACCCAGCTGTTTGCCAAATCTTACGGAGAGATGGTAATTTTCTCCGTGTCAGACCTCATAGGTAAATTCCGGTGTATGCCTCTTCCTGAGATATAGAGTAAAATCCTGTGCTCAATGCACCTCCGTGTTAAGCCTCACTCTGTCGCGTATATCCAGATAGAGAACTGAAATCTGTACTTCAAGTTCCTCTGATTGTAGCCGCGTCAATGCGTAACTGCGTGATGGTGTCACCACATTCCAACGCATTTCGTCACTGAGAGTGACTTTCTCAAGGATAAGATTGCAGATACCGAACTGTTTCCTGGAACCAGGGTCACGAATGATGTATGAATAGTCCCAGTAAGCTCAACTCATGTCCTCCCTCTTCCAAAGCATGACAAGTCCTTGATGTCTTTCTTATTTTTATTGCAGGAGTAGAAAACACAGGAACTTGTAGGTGTAGTGTAGGCAGAGAGTGCTTCTCTATGTGGGATGCTTCTATGGGGTTAGACTATGGTAAGAGAGAAAGGCCTTACCAGGGGTGGATGCAGACAGGTCTGTACTCACTGTAATCTAGGGTGGAAAAGGAAGTGAGGGGCAGGGGTCACACTAAAGGTTGAGTGGGACTGCACTAACTGTCAGCAAAAGACAGGGGAGAACATGGGAAAGTCCATTAACTGGGAGGACTGGAGAAGCTGCAGTAGCAGTTCACTGATTACGTGCTCAGAGGCAAGAAATGCAACATTGTTGCATGTTACACAGGCACAGTGTGTGTATGTGGAACCAATGCCTGCAGCTGAACTTAAGGAGCTGACAAGCAGAAGGGGGGTCGGGCAGGAATGTGATTCTTGTTCCATGACACTCCCCGTCTGGTATCTGGAGATACCACTATATAACTGGAATATGTGGAACATATGTGCAATGCATAACAAAGATAACATCACATTCTCAAACAATGCAAGAGTCCATGTCCATATAGCGATGTGACACCGGCCAGTATCACTGGTATCAAGGTCCCTTGGCCAAGGTTCTTTGGCAAAGGATGCAGGGTGGATGCACAGCTCCAGGTTTGCTGGTTGCACCACAATGTCTTTGTATAAAAGTCTCTGGCACTGTTTCCTTTTAGTCTTGTAAGAGAACAGTCCTTTTGTCTCTGTAGTTTCACCCACAGAGTGTATCCCCTTGTAGCTATACCAGCCGTGGCAGCCTGTTGCTCTATCACCTGGCGTTTGGCAGAAGGAGAGGGCTTTTGGCTCCTCGTGGGAGCGGATTACTGTCCCTGGAAAACTGGTTGTCGAATGTAATCCAATAAAGGGGGCGTCGTTCAGGGAGACTCCCTGAAGCTGAGCGCTGGGGTTGAACATTACCCGGATTTGATCGGGTTCCTGAGGGTGGTAGGCCCCAGGTGATTGGAGGTACCGACATTCTTCGCCTTCCTCGATTAGAGGTGCTGGCTTTGCGTGGCCGGTAAAGAAAATCTTCTGGATGAAGATCACAAAGTTGTTTTTGGTCTCTGGTTCCCTTTGTGGGCTGCAGAGGTGCGAGGTGAACCTAGAGATGGCATGTTCTCCATTGTTTGGGAAGCGCCTCCTTGGTGAACGGAATGGTAGCGGAGTCACCCGACTGCTTAGTCCGTCTTTAGAGAGCTCCTTGACAGTTAACCTCGGGAATCATCTATCTTCACTCGATGGTGTTTGTTTGTCATCGTTCCTTGTTGTCTGGAACGCTGTGCACCGTAGTTCATCGGTACATTTCTCTTGCACGAGAACATCTCCGCGTAGTTTGGTGAAACGCTTTTGTGTTTCTTTGTTGACTGCCATCGGGAGGTTGTTTTCTCCCTTGACATGACGAAGAACAATCTCTTTTGTCCTTGTAAATCCTTTTGGGAAATGTCTCTGCAACTGTCCCCTTTTACCTGTTTGAACGAACAGTCCTTTTGACACTGTGGCTTCGCCTGTGGGGCGCAATCTTTTGCGGCTATGCCAGCCGTGGCAATTGGTTGCTCTGTTGCTTGATACTCTGTGGGGAGGAACAACTGTACGTCTTAATTGTGCCCTTGATCGCGGGAGCATTGTCTGATTGTTTGTTGTTTTTAGGACGATCCCTTTGTCGGTCACCTTTGGGAGGTTACTCTCTTCCTTCGGTGGAATCGACTCATCATCCTTGGCTGTCTGGACTGCTGAGCATCCTAAGCCATTGTCGCATCCCATCAGCGTGAGGGTGTCTTTGTTGGTCTCAGGGGTATGACCTTGTCTTTTCTCTTCACTTGGCCCTTCGGTCACTTGGAGATGGCCAAGACATGGTTCAGAGAGAGATGTGTGTCCACATTCTGTCACCTCCGTTCTGCGGGCATCGACGTAGTCTTGCCCGTGCTCTTTGTTAGTGCACGAGTTGCCCACTATCACCCATCCTAGGTCGAGTCTTTGGGCGTATGGCGCGTTGTGGGGTCCGTTGTGCTGTTTACGGACTTTATGTACCCTCATGATGTCCCTACCGAGCAGCAGCAGGATCTTGGCGTCTTGTTCCACCGGCCGGATGTGGTTGGCTATTCCTTTGAGGTGGGGGTAATGGAGTGCCACGTCTGGTGTGGGTATCTCGTCCCTGTTTGTGGCCATGTGGTTACACTCGATGAGTGTGGGAAGGGGCATGTTCACTTTGCCGTCTATTGAGCATATGGTGTAGCCATTCACTCTTCTCCCTGTGGTCTCCATTTGCCCTGCGCACGTTCTGAGAGTGTAAGGAGAAGCACCATCTTGTATGTTAAACATGTCGAAGAACTCTGACCTGACCAGTGATCGGTTGCTCTGGTCGTCGAGGATTGCGTACATCCGAATAGCCTTCTCAGGTTGTCCCTGGGGGTGCACTGCGACAAGGCATATTTTGGAGCAGGACATTTTGTCACCTTCTTTTCCGCAAACTTCGGTGCGCTGAGATGTGACGGATGTTGACTCTCCTTCTTCTTTCTCCCCGCCATGCTCCGCTATGGAGGATGGGTTCTTGAGTTGGTGGAGTGTCATCGCCTCTGGGTGTAACGCTGTCACGTGCTTGTCACTCTCGCACACTGTGCATTTGATCTCTTCCTTACAGTCCCTGGCTAGATGGGTCGTGGAACCACAGCACTTGAAGCAAACTCCGAATTCTCCAAGTAACCTCTTGCGTTCCTCTAAGGACTTCATCCTGAACCCAAAGCACTTGTTGAGTGGGTGTGGCTTCTTGTGTATGGGACATTCCCTGTTTGGGTCCCTTGGTTCCTTGTCTCCGGCGACCGACTGATCGGGAGTAGTTTGGGTCGTGGGAGGTACGTCCGTCCTGCGGGCCGAGATGGGTGTTTGGGGGTTACCATATCTCGTCGCTGGTCTCTCGTTCCTCAGGTTGCTCGCACTGTATGTGGTTTGCGCACCTAAGATGAAACTGGGATCATTTCTTGTCCTTGCCGCTTCGCGGATGAAGCTCACGAAGAATGAGAATGGGGGGAAGACAACCTGCTTCTCCCTTTTGTATTTGGAACCTTGTGAAAGCCACCTTTCTTGGAGGTTGAAGGGTAGCTTCTCCAGGATGGGTCTCACTCCACGAGCTGAATCTAGGGCGTTGAGACCTATTAAGGAATGGTCTTTCCTTGCGAACTCCAGTTCTTGCAGCAGGTCTCCAAGATCTCGTAACTTCGAGTAGTCTTTATTCGTGATCTTGGGGAAGCTCTCGATTCTTTTGAAGAGTGAATCCTCGACTGCTTCGGGGCTGCCATAGGACTCTTCTAGCCTTTCCCACACTAGGTCAAGACCTACTTGGGGTTGATGCGCGTTTGCCGTCCGAAGTCTCTGCGCTTGCTCCCTGGATACGTTCCCCAGGAACTTGACTAACAGGTTGAGCTCTTCCCTTGCTGAGAAGTCCAAGCTGTCGATTGCGTCTTTGAACGTGAACTTCCACGTCCGGTAGTTCTCAGGGCGGTCGTCGAAGCTGATGAGTCCTGCGTGCACCAAGTCGCGCCGGATCATGTACTTGGCTATGTCTGTCAGACCTGAGACATCGGCGCGTTTGTCCCGTTCTGAAGTAGTTGCTGGGAGGGTCCGTGCGGTCGCCTCTTCCTTGGCATGGACGCGTGATGACTGCTGGCCAGAGTGAGGGGCTGTTTTCTCCCGCGTGGGTGTACCTGGATTGCGAGCCTGTTGTGGTGCATCCGTGTGCGCGCTGGCGTGTGGATCACTGTTGCGGCTGTGGCTATCCCAGGCAGCATGTGCCATTGATGGAGCAGCGTCTTCTCCTCATGGTCCTAGCGAGTCTTCGGTATCTGTGGAGTCGCTCCATCCGTGTTGAGATGGTGCGCTGGTGTTCACGCTGAAGAGGCTCCTGACGTAGTCTTCAGTGCGTTGGACTGGATCCTCTGAGGCAATCCGTCTGTAGGGTTGCTCCCCGCCATCCTGTTGCGCGGCTGCTTCTAGGACTTCAGCTTGGGCTATGGCGGCGGCGGCGGCTTCCTTCTCTTGATTAAGTGCCTCTAGATCCGCGTCCAATTCGGCCTTTTTACGCGCCGCGGCAGCGGCGGCATTTGCAGCGGCGGCGGTAGCAGCGGCGGCGGCATTGGCGGCGGTGGCATTAGCAGCGGCATTGGCAGCGGCGGCAGTGGCATTGGCAGCGGCGGCATTAGCAGCGGCATTGGCAGCGGCGGCAGTGGCAGCGGCATTGGCATTCTGCTCCTCCTCTTCTATGCGCGCTCTTTCTGTCCTTATGGCTGCCTCTCTGCGACTATATTCAGCCCTGGCATGTGCGGCCTCTGCGGCGGCTCGCGCCTTGGTAGCGTTTGTGCTTGCGCTGGACGCGTTAGACTGCGCTGATCTTGCTGACCTTGATGAGTGCTTGGATGTGCTTGAGCGCTGTGATGCGGTTTCCAGCAAAAGGTCTTTCCTCTTACTCTCGGCTTCCGTGATAGAGGTTCGCACGCGGCTGTCACATGTCAAATCAATATTGAGCTGTAAGTCCCTTTCTTGCAGGCTTTCGCCGGTATTAGCCCTGGCCAAGTAAGTGACGTATGCCTCTGACAGCTCTTGGTAGCGTGCGTGATCTATCTTTAATTGAGTTATTGCCTGCTCGAGCTGTTGTACAGAATTGCCAGCGCCGGCGACATTGCGTATCCCAAGTGTGGTTGTTTCCCAGGCCAACTCTAATTTAGCGCGGTGCGCTTCAATGTCAGTCTCATATTTTTCGCGGCCCTTTTGTGTCAGTGTGACTGTCCGTTTGGGCCTTGCGCCTGCCTGCGCCTGTTGCAGCTGCGCAGCGGTCTCTGTGTCTGAGAGATCGCTTTCCTGCGTGATGTCTGGTGAGGCTCTGAGTTCTGCCATGCTGTAGGTGTGTGTAGGCCTTTGCCAGTGCGTGTGGCGTGCGGTCTTTTACCTTGTCAGCGATGGGCGTCTGTCTCAGATGATGCCGAGCGGTGTCCTGCAGCGTGCAGCGTTGGGGTAGCTGTACTTACAGGTGTCCGTTGGCTCCTCACTGTGGGGCTGAGCAGCGGGTGGACTCAGACAGAGAAAAAGGCAGTTAGGAATTGTGAGAGAAGCACTGTTTGTTGCAAGGCTGCTGTGCAGTTTGAGCTACTGGTTGTCTGTGAAAGCTGCAGGCTGCTTGCAGTTTTAGCTACTTGGTGCTTCCTTTGTGTGGTGTAGAGGTTGCTCTGTATAGCTGTGTAAGCTGCTTGCTTGTACTGCTGTAGAGGCCACTCTGTATAATGGAGTCTGGAGTAGCAGCTCCTGTTAGTGTCTGTAAGGCACACGATAATCTTTTCACTATTCTGTTTAAACTGCTGCTTGTTTTGCAGAAAGCTGTAGCAGTTTGCTGTATAGCTGTGTAGAGCTGCACTTTTGTAGCATGAAGGCTGTGAGTGATAGCTTCTGCGTAGACCTCTAATACACGGTCTCTCTCTTACTTTTCTGGAACCAGGGTCACGAATGATGTATGAATAGTCCCAGTAAGCTCAACTCATGTCCTCCCTCTTCCAAAGCATGACAAGTCATTGATGTCTTTCTTATTTTTATTGCAGGAGTAGAAAACACAGGAACTTGTAGGTGTAGTGTAGGCAGAGAGTGCTTCTCTATGTGGGATGCTTCTATGGGGTTAGACTATGGTAAGAGAGAAAGGCCTTACCAGGGGTGGATGCAGACAGGTCTGTACTCACTGTAATCTAGGGTGGAAAAGGAAGTGAGGGGCAGGGGTCACACTAAAGGTTGAGTGGGACTGCACTAACTGTCAGCAAAAGACAGGGGAGAACATGGGAAAGTCCATTAACTGGGAGGACTGGAGAAGCTGCAGTAGCAGTTCACTGATTACGTGCTCAGAGGCAAGAAATGCAACATTGTTGCATGTTACACAGGCACAGTGTGTGTATGTGGAACCAATGCCTGCAGCTGAACTTAAGGAGCTGACAAGCAGAAGGGGGGTCGGGCAGGAATGTGATTCTTGTTCCATGACAAACTGGCTTCTTATAGCATGGTTAATAACCTCTAATAGCAGTATATACACTGACAGTATATACACTGGAAAATACACTGGAAAATACTCATGTGTGATCCATACCTCAATAGGTGCCTCACCCCTAGAGCACCAGTGGTGTTTCGAAAAGCCTTTAGTGTCAAACAACAGATAGCACCTAGCAAGCTCAGTGAGAGCTCTACGTTGGGTGATCCTCTTGTTCCCCTTTCACCAGGTAATGTCAAATGTGGCAGATCAAGATGCACTATGTGTAAATATTTGACAACTTGTAGTTCCATTACATCCTCCACGAATGGTTCTATATATCATCTTAGAAGTCAAATCAATTGTTTAACAATGCACGTAGTGTATATACTGTCATGTACCTGCATTTTACAATATATTGGACGAACGAAACGGTCTCTATGCGTTAGATTCTTGGAACATCGTAGAGCCATTATAAAAGGTGTTCATAATCATAGTGTTCCCAGACATTTCTCTGCGGTACATTCCAAGGATCCTACGAGTCTCAGAATAGCTGGTATAGAGCAGGTATCCAATTTGAAATTGGGGGGAGACAGGTTCAAGACACTGCATTCGTGAATCTTTTTGGATTTATACTCTGGGAACTTTAATCCCTAAAGGTCTCAACGAATGTATTGACACTAGTATTCTTGTCTAATTTATCTGTACCCCCCTCCTTTATCAAGTAACATTACCCCCATATACCCAATCCCCTCAAATGCGGTTTCCCCCTCCCCTCCTCCTTTCCCCCCCTCCCCAACTCCCCCCCTTTCCCTTCCCCCCTCCCCCCCTTTCTTTTCTCTCTCATTTCCCCCCCCCCCCCTCACCCCCCTCTTTTTCTTTCCCTTTCCCTACCCTTACCCACCTGGCCCTGTCAGCTTGTCAGATCTCTCCCCTATGTTTTTTTTTTTTTTATATAACAGTTTTTTTTATTGGACACTTTCAGAAATTACAGTACATACTGTCGCGGCCGAGTTTATTCGAGCATTTGCCCGGTCTCGGCCGCGACAGTAACCTGGCGCGCGCCGGGATGTCCCGGGCGCGCGCCGAAGCCTCGGAGGAGAGGCCCGCCGATCGGGGCTTCCCCCTCTCCTCTCTGGGTCCGCCGGGTCCCCCGGAACCCCCTGCCGCCGTCCCCCACATCGCGGGACACCAGGGCTCCCTCGGGGAGCCCTGGACGCGCGTGCAGGGGGCGCAGGCACCCGATGACGCGTGACCGCGCATCGGTGACGCGCGGCACGCCGAGGGGATGCCACTAGCAAGCCGGGAAATCTCCCGGCTTGCGAAACTGGCCGCACTGCAATAAAGTGTGCCGCCAGTGTACAGGGGTGTCATGAGCCCATGACACTAAGGTTTATTACAATATAGCAGTGACCAATAACATTTTCCGTTTCCTTTGGTGGGGGGTAAAGAAGGGGGGGGAGAGAGGGGGGAGGGGGGGAGGGAGACATACAGGGAGGGAGGGGGTTGAGGGGTAGGGAGGGGGGGGATAGGCGCTCAGGCATCTCCCCACCACCCCCCCCCCCCGAGGACCGGGGGGGAGTGCCCGCCTGTCACCGCGGCCCAGCTCAATTGGATCTATCTTCCTACCCAGGGATCCCAGGTGTTCAGGAACTGGGGCATTTTCTTTTGGAGCATGGCTGTTATTTTCTTCATTATCATAACTTCATTGATTCTCTCCCCTATGTTTTTAATTACTTTTTTTATACAAAATGTTTTCCATGTCTATACAGTACCTGTGTATACTTTACACTGTTATTTGTGTGCAAGATTATGTTTATTCTAGATGTACATTTATGCACGCAATATACATCCATGTGCACACATGTATATACTTGGGTAATTTGTCAATCATATTTATCTATTTATGCTTCTGCTCTTATATTTATTTCGCATGATAAGATAATATATATCTACACCCATATAGTGTTTATTATATATCAATATGGGTTCAATCTATATGTATTCATCTATGTTATTAATTTACTAGCCGTGGTTACTATTATGTGTTTAAGTTATAATTTATTTGATTTTTCTCAACCTGCCCTCACCACACTCCAGCCTTTCCATCTAATTCATATAATCTACACCAAATATGTTTTAAAATAATAATTAGTTTTTATTAGTTTTTTTTTTTAGAATGGTTGTTTATATATATCAATTGTTTTAACTAACTAATATAATTTTTTATAAATGATGTTTTTATTTTTGAATTGATGGAATGGTGCAGTTGTCTGGTGTGTCTATATATGCTGATTTCATCATATTCATCTAAGTTTCATGATGTATGTATTGGCTGTGTTCACCTGCTAGCCATGATTAAGATTGTATACAGCTGTCTGCTATTTGAGGTTATCAACCATGCTATAAGAAGCTAGTTCAGTATCTGCAATCTTATCCTTGAGAAAGTCACTCTCAGTAACGAAACGCGTTGGAATGTGGTGACGCCATCACGCAGCTACGCAGTAACGCGGCTACATTCAGAGGAACTTGAAGTACAGATTTCAGTTCTTTATCTGGATATACGCTGTAATTGTACACTTTGCGACAGAGCGAGGCTTAACACGGAGGTGCATTGAGCACAGGATATTACTCTGCATCTCAGGAAGAGGCATACACCGGAATTTTACCTATGAGGTCTGACACAGAGAAAATGACCATCTCTCCGTAAGAATTGGCAAACAGCTGGGTCTCATTACATCACAGGAGGGATTTCTTCTAGAAGTGAGCACTGTTTTACAGCGGAATCAGACTGCACGTTGAGAGGATTTACTTTGTGCACCATCAGATCTGTCTACAATACACCTATTTACTTCTGAGAAGGGTCATTCTCTAATTGGTAACTATTGTTCTCTAGCTGTAAGCTAATACACCGACTACAATTACTCTTATATGCTCCAGTGGTTACCTCCTCCTTTACATCAATTGCCTCCTCGCTCACAAGTTCCTCATATATGTCACTTGCATATTGCTGTTAACCATTTCATTTTATTTTTTGTCAATATTGCTTTATAAACACACCAGTTTTGCATTGTCCTTGAGACTATTCTGGTTATTAATAAATTCCAGTTTATATTATTAATTGTACGGAACTGGCGCTTCTTTCTTTTTTGATATATATATATATATATATATATATATATATATATATATATTGAAAAACACACAAAAGTATATGCAAATTAATATGGATAAATAGAGATTTTGTCCGTGATACTGAGCACCACCTGGCTTGTCTGTTTGATTTCTCCTGAGGAAGTCATGCAACGTGACGAAACGCGTAGAGACGGGTTGACTTCATTTCAAACGGTCGTGTGGGAGGAGGTCCTGTGTTCTTCGGCACGTTTTCAGCTATTCTGCTTGTGCTTCTATTATTGCAGCTTCAAAAGAAACTCCTTTAACATCAGAGACGCTGAATTGCTGCAGGACTCGTGGCAGGAGTCAGAAGCAGTCAAACCAGGTGCTCAGTATCACGGACGAAATCCCTCTCCCCCACTCCTGTAGATGACGCCCCATACAGATTCTCTCCAATGTATATTTTATTCTAACCTTTTGTAAGTGTATCTCCCAGGGACACTTTTCTTAATAAATTCACCCTCATTTGTACACAGTTATGCGCTATGGAGCTTGCGCTTTTTTGTGTTTTGTTTTTATATATATATATATATATTTATTGTGGGGCTGTTGTGTGTTTTTTTTTTATTGTGGGTAGCGGGGGTGGATGAAGAGGGTATTAGACCCAACGGTGGTTGTTTAGGGCTTGCGGGTGGGTAGCGGGAGGGCTTAACCCCTTCATGACCGTAGCAGTATTAACCGCTAAGGTAATAAAGGGGTTAAGTCCACCCGCAACCCCCCTGCAAGCACTAAACAACCACCAAGGGCCAAATACCCCCTTCACCCACCCCCGCTACCCACAATAAACCTGGCATGGCTGGTTAACCCCTTCATTGCCTTAGCGGGTAGCCGCTAATGTAATGAAGTGGGCTTTGAATGCATTTTCCTGCCTCGGATGCATGCCGGGGGGCTCTGGTGCTGGTATTAATGGGTATCAGCTCCGGAGACCCCCGGCATCAATCCCAGGCAGGAAAAGGGCCTGATTTTTTCTAAGTGCCGTTCCGCCGCTCATGCGCAGCCTCTCCCCAGCAACTTGCCAACTTTTTGGACCGAGACGGATTGCCGTGAAAATCTCAATTCTAGAGTGACGAGTAGTGGCGCAAAGCTACTCGCCACTACTAGAATTGAGCAGGTTTCAAAACATGGCTAGTTGCTGCGCAAAGTGCCTTTTCGCTGCGCCGATAGCAAGAAAAAAAACGCCAACAAACTTGGCGTTTTCTTTGCTTTTCGCCAATTTTTCGGGGCTTACTGAATCGTGGTATGCATTTTTGGCGGAAAACGGGCGAAAAGTGACTTTGCGCCACTTACAGCATGAGGCCTTATGTCGAGTGATGTGAGAGAGGTAGGACAGGTACTAAATACTGTGGCTGACCAATGGGAAGCGGAGGCAGGCCTGGAGGAGCCCGAGGAGCTGTCCAGGATTGGTCCCCATAATAGGCCGCCGGGTGGTAAGGTTTAGGGTTAACTGGTAATGAGCGCGTGGGCGGGGGCATGGCTTCACTGCATGAGCAGTGAATAAATTAACTTGTGTCGGCACGCTCTCTGTAATGGGAGGGGATGCGCGTGCAGGGGCAATGGCATGCGCCCAAACACCAGCCGCACGCGGAGCAGCGGCAGCCCGACGGAGAGGACGTGGACGCCACTCACGCAAACCCCGTTCCCGACCTGCAGCGATTACACTGAAGCAGAAGGACCTGCTTGATTTCCTGTTGCCAACTCCCTGCTTGGACTACGACTACCCGGATATCTCCTCTCCCAACTCTGGCTCGTCCAACAACTACGCTGCTCTCTCCTGTCCTGAACCCAACCTGTTTGACTACGAACTTCGCACTCCGGACCAGTCTGCGCGGTCTAAGGTCGGTGATTTCATAACCCCACCTCAGCCCTGCGGTCCGGCCTCGGTTTGTGGTGAGCACAAACATAACAATAGAGTGTTGTGTGTGTTTTCCAAGTGTTCTCTCAATGTTCTAAAGATTCTCAAAATTTTCTACAGATACTAGGATTCTAAATTTCAAGTCTCCAGCAAGAAAAAGGCGACTTCAGCTAAAGCTGCCTGGAATAGTTTCTGCCCTGTTTTTGCAACTGTTATCAGGGGGAAATCCTCAGTCTAGTTTTGCACCCCAGTCCCAAGAAAGTGTGTTTTTTGCCGGTATTTTGTGTAACATTGTGTGTTTGCCTTTTCCTGTGAATAAATGTACAAATTATTTCATTATCTTGCATTGCTCAATGTATTATCCGGATAAAAAGGTGTAAATTGCCTGGTCTCCCGTGACAGGCTATATTTACTGGTGACAGCATGTGGGATCATTGAGTTTTATGTTTTAAAATCCTGAGGGGTCTTCTAGCATAATGAGAAACTTGTAGATTGCGAGCTCTCAAAACAAGTAGTGACTTACACACCTTACACAAAACAGAAAAAGTGCATTTTCTCTCTGTCACTTAGTTTAGTGCCACAGGGTGAAGATGGACAGCATGTCAGGTTGCTATTGGACCTGGACCCATTCACGGATTGTCACCCGGTGTGAGGGATATGGACTACCAACTGCAGGTCGGGTTAAGACAGTGCTAGAGGAGGATCTTGAGAAACATGAAGCCAGTATTGCTTCATCGTAGGTGGTTACCACCTTGACTGCAGTTACAGTGTCCACTAGCCCAGTCAGTGTACCGGAGGTTAATCCAGCCCTGGTGGAAGTGGGGGCAGAGGAGGAGGAAGAGGCCAGTGATGAAGAAGATGGAGATGGTGAGCATGATCCAGGGAGTGTAACCGGGGTAACCCAGGTGGCTACCGGTCTCCCTGCTACAGGGCTTCTCTCTCTCCTGATCACTTGGCGAAAGGAGCTCACCTTTGAGCAAAAGCTACAGGTACTTGCAGCTTCTCAAGGTGTGGAGTTCCCAAGACCCCGTCGAAATCCTGACAAACCAACTCTGCCAAAAGTGTCACCCCACAGTTTTAACCAATGGGAGGATGGCATAGACAGGATCAATGGATTTGTAAAGAGTTTCGAAGATCAGTGCCGTTGGTTCCGTGTACCAGAATGAGACTGGGTTTTACAGTTGTCACTGCTATTGACTGGGGTAGCCTTGGAGACCTTCCAGGCAATCCCGTCACCGTACAGCAGTGACTACCAGACTGTAAGGACTTTATTGTTATGCCAGTATGCCCTCACTCCAGGGGCATACTGTGGCATGTTTAGGCCTGAGGACAAGACCAGCAATGAGACTTCCATGTAATTTGTTTCAAGGACAATTTTGCAGAGAACTCAGTGGGTGGAGGGATGTGATGCTACAAACTATCACAGTATACTCTACTTGATCTTTAAAGAACAGTTTTTACAGCAGTGCCCATCTGATTTGCAAGATTGGGTTTTGGATAGAGAACCAAAAACTTGTCTGGATGCAGCTACCCTGGCTGATGAATACTCCACCCTCCATGGAGCCAGTGTGGCTTAGGAACCCAAGGGAGCTGAGTTAAAGTCCAGTGTCCCCAGGGGTAAGTCCACAGCACCTGCAGGGGAGTGTACATCCCAGTCTGCAGAGCTGAGGCATGAAAGATGGTGTTATCAGAATAACAGGACTGGGCATCTCAAATCAGATTGTCCGGACAGGGACAAGTCTGGTAACCCCTATCAGGGGCAATGTTCTCCAGCTGCAAGGTCAGTTGTTGCCGTGCAACTGGCACACACAGAGGAGCAGAGTGCAGCTATCCAGCCAGTCCATCAAGGGACTCAGATGGAAGTATGTACACCTGCAGCCATTGGAACAGCAGTGGAGACAGAGGGCATCAAGTTGCAACGGTCGAGTTGTAATCAAATGATGCCCGTCAAAAGCAGTTTAGTGTGTGCACCGCACTTTTACAGGTAGGGGAGCCTTTGGTACCTATTGAGGATGTCACCGTCCCCCTGCATTTGGGACCACCAGATCCTGCGGTACCTGTGGAGTCCAGTAACCCCAGTCTGGGGAAATGTTTCTCAGCTACAGTATAGGAGGGACATCCTCTGAGAGACTGTATCTCCAGGTAAAAGCAGACGGCAGCAGTGCAGCAGCTTCGGACCCAGATACAGCCAGCAGCAGCAAAAGGTTTTATTTTGCAACCAGGGGTCTCCAGCAGTCGGCCGGAGCGTCCCCTGCAACCAGGTACTCCTGGGCAGCCTGATAGGGTCTGGCCCAGGCACCGGTACCTATAGATGGGGTTGCCAGTGAAGGTACAGGAAGAGGATGCTCTGGTGACACCGGTCAAAGAAAGACACAGTTGGGCAGTTGCCCTGGCACCAGTGCAGTCGGCACCGATGCTTGCCAAGGTGGTTTACACTCCTCTACATTTGGAGCCCTCACATGAGGAGGACCTCGGAGGGATCAGGCAGGTAAGTCAGACTATGCCTGACCAATACCCCCATGTGTGTTTTTTCCCACTGTGACTTATGTTCGAACAGTGTGACCCGTAGGGAACTAGAAAAGTGCGTGAGGTACACCGGGTGGTTGTGCGGGCAGATGCGGATCTGCTTGCGGACCCGGGTATGGGTTCGGACTTGGTGTCAGCCCTAGGAGCTCTGGCTAAGATAGATGCAGCAAGGGATAGGTAGGGGTACCTTGCAGGAATAGGGCAGGCTCTGAGAGGCAAGGGGAAGCAGCTCCCCAGCTAGCAGCTCCCCACTGGGCATGGAAGCGAAGGGTGTCAAGGAGCCAGAGGGTCCCTATTAGGGATAAGCCCGGGGAGACCCATGGGACTGATTGCCTGGTAGAACCAGGCAGTCAGTAGCCCCTCCATCTGACTGAATACAGTGTTGTGATGGAGAGGGACAGGTTAGACAGGCAGCAGTCCACTAGGGATTTCGTGACTGGCTACAGTGCTCACACGGACCCCCTGACTACGAGGACTCAGGAGTCTCTCCATCAGATGGACTACTGGGTAGTGAGGAAGAGTGACAGGTTAGACAGGGAGGTCAGAGACAGGCAGCAGTCCACTAGGGATTTAGTGACTTGCTACAGAGCTCCGACGAACTCAGGAGTCTCTCCATCAGACTGACTACTAGGTAGTGAGGGAGAGGAAAATGTTAGATAGGGAGATCAGGGACACTCACCAGTACTATAGGGAGTGAGTGACTGGTTACAGTGTCCAGACAGACCCCCTGACTAAGATGACTGACCAGAGGGCATTAGTGCTGGCAGCCTGGTCCCAAGAAGGTGGACCGGCAATTCTGAATTTTTGGCCCTGCATTGCTGCAATTGGCAGCCCCAAGCCCCTGCAGTCATGTGTGACCCTAGTGGTCAGTGTCCCCAAACCTGGGGAGAGAACTTGGGTGGATAGGGAACAAGTGTGGTATCACCCCAGGACTTTGCTCTGATGGACATAGACTATGGAGGATTCAAGAACTACCACCGGGCTGTAGGGCTTTATCAGCCAGAAAGACTCTGTTTTACCTCAAAAGCCTCAATTTCTTTCAGGCTCAACATGCCACCTGATACATGCCATGGTGCTGGAGCCTTCATCTTGAGGGGGGTGGTGTGACGGTAGGGGTAGCCAGGCTATCAAAGAAAGGTTTAAGCCCATTTGGTTACCCCTGATCCGTGTGTTGGGTTTATAGTGTCAGCTCTCGAGCCCAGGGTTTGTACATGCATAACCTGTAGTGCGTTAATAAAGTATTTGATGTGTTTTTACCTTTCCAGGTGTGCCAGCAAGCAGAGATTCAAGGGGGGTTTTGCAGAGAAAGTGTTGTCAGAATGTGTCTATCTAGTCAGGGCCCAGCGTTGCTAGATCCCCTAAAAATTTACCCAGGAATCAGGTAGGATTCCTGGATGCATGTAGACACAGTGTCTTGGTACTATCTCCCCTTGAAAACGCTTTCACAACTCACCACTAGCGGTTTCCTGCTTCAGCAAAATCAGAAAGGTAAAAGGGGCATAGGGATGTGAGGTATGTCTGTGAAACAGTCAAGAGGTCCCTACGTTAATGGGGATACCCAGTAAATGCCCAAGTCACCCAGAACCTATATAAGGGTTCATGGGTTGGGTCCCTGCTTCAGCAAAGCCCAGAAAGGTAAAGGGGGCATAGGGATGTGAGGTGTCCCTGAAATAGTTAAGGGGTCCCTAGGTTAATACAGATACCCAGTAAATGCCCAGGTCACTTAGAACCAGTATAGAGGTTCTGGGGGTACGCCTATTATCTATAATAGTGATTCTCAACCAGGGTTCCGCAGAACCTATGGGTTCCGTGGAGCAGTCCATGGGTTCCGTGGAGCAGTCCATGGGGTTCCGCCGAGCTGTCCGCACTCACTGTGGCCCACTACGGCTGTCCTGGCTCCCTCCTCCCAAGGTGCACGCTCTAGCAGTCCGGCACTTCTGGTGCCTGCTGCTATAGATTGAGTGCAGTCCTCGCCGCCTCAAACCTCCTGCTGCCGCCTTCTGCCTGCTGCTGCTGCCTGAGGAAGGCATATTGGATGGGAGAGGGCGATCTTGGCTTTCCGTGGTGGCTTCTGCTGCTTGTGTCCTCCATGGGGGGTAGGGGGTAGAGGGAGATCCGTGTTGGCAGCTGCTTGTGTGATCTGAGGGGGGGGGGAGAGAGGGCGATCCGTGGTGGATGCTGCTTGTGTGTGGGGGGGGAGGGAATGATGTAAGATGCAGGGAGGTATTGATGTGAAATGCAGCGGGGGAGATGTGAGATGCAGGGGGGTGGGTATATGAGGATGATAATGATGAGGGGTGCTGGGGAGATATGAGGAATATGAGGATGATGATGAGGGGTGCTGGGGGAGATATGAGGATGATGATTTTACCCGTGCGGCACAATTTTTTTAATATGTATTGGGGCAGTAGCGGGGGCCTTTTTAATATGTATTGGCGGGGGCCTTTTTAATATGCATTGGTGGGGGCTTTTTTATTATGTACTAGCTGATATACCCGGCGTTGCCTGGGACGTAAATCTGTAATAGGTAGTATTGAGCTGGTGTGAGTGGATTTGAGTGTGCGCGGCGGGTGGGTGGTGAGTGCAGGCTGCTGGTCCCACTAGGGTGTGATGCAGCGGGTGGGTGGTGAGTGCGAGCGGTGGGTAGTGAGTGAGCTTGGTGCGCAGACGGTGCATGGCGTGTGGGTAGCCAGTCGGTGAGAGACGCACGCGGTGTGAGGGTGCTGTGAGTGTCACGGCCTGTGTAATGCTGGTGAGTGCAAGCTGGACGTCCCGCTAGGGTGTGAGTGGGTGTGATGCGGTGGGTGGGTGGTGAGTGTGGCTGGTGGGTAGGTGGTGAGTGTGGCTGGTGGGTGGGTAGTGAGTGCGGGCAGTAGGGTGTAAGCGGGTGTGAGACGGCGGGTGTCTTGTGAGTGCGGGCTGGCGGTCTCACTAGGGTGTGAGCGGGTGTGAGGTTGTGGGTGTTGAGTGTGGGCAGCGGGTGCGTTGTGAGTGTGGACTGGCGGTCCCACTTGGGTGTGAGGTGGCAGGTGGGTGGAGAGTGCGGGTGGAGGGTGGTCACTGAGGTCAGTGCGCAGGCAGTGCACGGCATGTGGGTAGCCACTCTGTCACAAGCGCAGGTGGTGTCAGGGTGCTGTGAGTCTGACGGCCTGCGTAATGCTTGTGAGTGCGGGCTGGCAATCCTGCTAGGGTGTTAGTGGGTGTGATGCGGCCGGCGGGTGGGTAGTGAGTGCGGGCAGTAGTGTGTGAGCGGATGTGATGAGGCTGGTGTCTGGTGAGTGTGGGTTGGCGGTCCCGCTAGGGTGTGAGCGGGTATGAGGCAGCGGGTGTGAGACGGCGGGTGGGTGTTGAGTGCAGGCTGGTGGTTCTGCTAGGGTGTGAGGAGGCGGGTGGGTGGTGAGTGTGGGCGGTCAGTGAGCTCGTGCGTAGGTAATGCACGGCATGTGGGTAGCCACTCGGTCAGAGGCGCACGTGGTGTGAGGGTGCTGTGAGTGTCACTGCCTGTGTAATGCTGCTGAGTGCAAGCTGGAGGTCCCGCTAGGGTGTGAGTGGGTGTTATGTGGCGGGTGGGTGATGAGTGTGGCTGGCGGGTGGGTGGTGAGTGTGGCTGGTGGGTGGGTAGTGAGTGCGGGCATTAGAGTGTGAGCGGGTGTGAGGCGGCGGGTGTCTGGTGAGTGCGGGCTGGTGGTCTCGCTAGGGTGTGAGTGGGTGTGAGGCGGTGGGTGGTGAGTGCGGGCAGCGAGTGGGTGGTGAGTGCGGGCTGGTGGACCCGCTTGTGTGTGAGGCGGCAGGTGGGTGGTGAGTGAGGGTGGAGGGTGGTCACTGAGGTCGGTGTGCAGGCGGTCCACGGCGTGTGGGTAGCCACTCGGTCATAGGCGCACGCGGTGTGAGGGTGCTATGAGTCTCACGGCCTGCGTAGCCCTGTCCGTGACGTAACCCCACCCCGCAGGCCAATGAGAGTGAGAGCCGTGGCCGGGTGCCAACCAATCAGAAAACGCACAAACCCACAGACAAACATCCTTACAGATAAACATTGTTTGCGTTTTATATAGATTGGCGGGGGGCTTTTTAATATGTATTGGTGGGGGCGGGGTATTTTTATTATGTATTGCAGGGTGGGGTTATATGTATTTAGGGGGGTGGGTTATTTTGGTATATATTTTGTGGGGGGATTGGGTGAGAGTGGGGTAATTGAAGGAAGGTAGGGGCGAGTGAGAGGAGAGAGGGTCTGTAGTAGTGAGTGTGGAAAAGAGGAAGTAAGAGTGAGACGCACGGGAGAAATGCATGTGAGCCAGGAGAGTGAGTGAGATGGAGGGGAAAGAAATACATGGGTAAAGGGTGGGGAAAAGATGGGGCTCGTGAGGTGTGAAAGGAACCTAATATGTAGGGGTTCCCCGAGATTTTTCTAAACACTTCAAGGGTTCATACAAACAAAAAAGGTTGAGAATCACTGATCTATAAGGTTGTGAGGGGACTTTTAAAAGTCCAGCCCTAAGTTTATTGTATAGAGTGTGGGGAATATGGTTTATAAGAAATAACGTGCAGCTTCTTATTCTATTTCCCATAACCCACAGACCTAGGATATTTTTAAAGTGTATATTTTATTGAACTGTGTGGTTTAAAACATATGCTTTGAGCACAGTAAAATGAGGCACAGGGATGAAAAGTATCCCTGCAGCTAAGGTGTCCCAGGGCCTGTATTAGGTGTTTGGGTGCCCCAACCGAATATGAGGTACCCCAAAATGTATGCTGTAATAAAGTATTGTTCATAGGATGTATGTATAAAAATCCATGCAGTCAGCCTAAGTATTTGCATAGGAGACATAGGGCCTCATGCACTAAGCTCCGAAAAAGTGCAATCGCCAAGTGTTCCCTATCGGCATGATTTTGCCGATTTTTCCTCGCCGTATGCAATAAGTGCCGAATCCCTGCCGAATCAAGCCGAAAACACTTGTTCCCACTATGGCGATGATTTGCCGATCAGACACAGGTGTATCGGCGAGCATGGCGAGGGCGTGTTATGTTCACCAATTGAACTTCTTTCTGAATCTGGCGAAGCAAGCATGTTCTTGATTAAGCGGTCCATTTAAAGGCAGTGTGTATTTCTATTCATTCTCTGTGTTGTTGGGAGAGAGAGAGACACAGAGCTGGGCGATTTGCATATTTGATATTGAGAGAGAGTTGCTATGTATTGTGATTGGTTTGTCCTGTGTTGTTTTGTTAACATCTTTTTGTTGTTGTCAGTTTGTAATTGTTGAGTGCGATTGTGTTTACATTTCTTTCCTGTTCTTTGTGAGTGCTATAGGTATGGCCGACAAGCGTCGGAGGAGTGATGCTTGTGTGAGTGGTACTGGTAGTCGTGTGAGTATGCGTCTGAGTGAACGTGGGAGTCAGGGGAGTGGTGTTGCTGTGAGTGCTAGTGGTGTTGCTGTGAGTGCTAGTGGTGTTGCTGTGAGTGCTAGTGGTGTTGCTGTGAGTGCTAGTGGTGTTGCTGTAAGTGCTAGTGATGTTGCTGTGAGTGTGAGTGGTGTTGCTGTGAGTGCGAGTGCTGGTGGTGGTGGGGTGTCTGGTGGTGGGGTGTCTGTTGGTGGTGGTGTGGTGCCTGGTGGTGGTGGGGTGCCTGGTGGTGTAGCGCTTTTGGAGTCTCTTCCATTGGAAGAAGGAGAGTCCAGTCAGCAGCAGCCAAGCTGTGTGGCTGGACGTGGTCGGAAGAAACGTGTGGAGCGGCCACGTAATCCTCGTTTCATTGAAGAGGAAAACAGAGTTCTTGTGACAGGGATTTTGGAGCGCTATCACCATCTGTATGGCCATTTAGTAGGTAAGTCAATCTTTGCATTGATTGTTCCAAAACTTTTTCTTGTATATGATGTCACATGTGTTAATAGAGAACTAATAATCTGTAATATATATCAATTATAGTAGATTGTTACACACATAGGGCCTCATGCAGTAAGCGTTGATAAGGGAAATATGGCCATGTTATAGCCAAAATTGGGTTTGAGATTCAGTAAGCGCCGATAAGTGCTTCATATCGCCAGGTTTCGGAGCCGATAATTTGGTTATGGCCAGTCGCCTGCCGATAAGCCTGTTTTCGACACTGATCGCCACTTTTTTAAATCGGCTGGATTCAACAAAAAAAAACAGCTTATCGGGGCTGATCGGCACTACGAAATTGAGATGTTATGGCCGATTTCTCCCGCCAACTAAAGTTGGCATTTTGGACGGGAGAACGATCGCTAAGGCTGCCGGAACGGCACTTAGAAAAAAAAATCTTCTGTACATCAATGGAAGTCAATGGAGCGGGGACGTATAACAGTATAGTACTGTTTACGTTTCATTGCTCACAATACAAGGGGGATTTGCATTACAGTGTGGGGGCATTCCCTGCATTGTGTCACAGCTGATGTGTCTTATTTGCATAACATTCGACTTTTACATGTTTTCAGCATTTGCGGGTCACATTACTCATCATGTGATGATGTGGCAAGGGAAAATACTATACTACACTCTTAAAGGAGAACCTCACATCATATCACACATTTTACTCAACTCAGCGACAATTATTTACATGATGTCACACATGTCACACATGTCACTCATACACAGTATATTCATCTTCCTTTACATTACACAATGCTTGTAATGTGACACGCATCTTTAAACGTTCATGTACATCTGTCTTCTCATGTTTACATATACTTTTGGGTCCTCCCTATTTTCATGACGTCACTTATTGGACGCTCAATCACATTGCATGTTTACATTGTAACCGTTGCATTACAAGCACTTCAACCTAACTTATACACACATGTACAGTAATTCATCATTGGGACACCTTGTAAACTCATTCTATACCAACTATCCTCCTTACACAAATGCATGCATATGCACACGACTATTCATTGTTGCCAACATGTCACAATAACATGGATAATTACACATGTTACACAAAACTTTTCCCACGTCAATCTCAGCCTTTTTGTCTCATTACATGACTGACTCTTGCGTTCACAAGTGTTACATGCATTGCACATGCAAC
>NC_134487.1:234957860-234985360 GCF_040206685.1 Ascaphus truei | reverse complement strand
CCATGGATCATCAAAATGTGTGTGCTTATTTTGATTTGTGTGTACATTTAAAAACGCTCATCAACAGTGTAAGTGAAAACATTGAGAGTACACAAGCACAAAGTTTTGGAGACTGTTTAACCACCATTTTGTCCACAAATGAATGACATCCAACACTGACACACACACACACAGACACACACAGACACACACACACACAGACAGACACGTCAAATTACTAATAGTGTAGTGCAAGTTCAAAACACCCATGCTTCTTCACAGTGGAGCAAAAAAGAACAAAATGTACGACAAGATGGGTTGCTTGTGTCTGTGTTCAGAGAGAAGATCCGTGCATGGTGCAAGCATAGAGAAGCAGAAACGACCTGCATTTTCAGTGCTGCGCCCTACACTATTGTGCCCACTGTCGTTTCATGGCAGAGCCAGACACAACAGCATAACTAATGTTTACATACCCATTTTGCGCAAACATGGTAAACATGTAATATTATAACATAATGAATGGTGGTGATATCCATATTTTGAAGCACATTTAAAGATACACTATGTTGAAATAAATGTTACTATACCAAGTATACTCCATTTTTTACAATCACAAAGATTTTGTGAGTATGTAATGTTGAACATCAAAAACGAACATTAGTGTAGTCAATATATTCATTTCATAATAAAAGAAAGAATTTGTATTTGAGATGTAAACATTCATAGTGACCTTACATAGTAGCAATGTTTAGAATTTTGACATGATAATTTGTGAGCCATTACTTTGCAAACCCTGTTATCTCTTTGTGACATTTATATGAGTGAAACATCATTTGTCAAGTTGCTATTAATAAGTATGGCCATATCACCAACATGTGCATGTGATCTATGTTCATACATATGTTTGTGGTTACGTACAAATGAACACATTCTATAATCATAACATTATAGCCTCACCTTCCAGTAGTGATGATGCCAAAGAAGAATCAGGTGTGCCCACCTCTTCTTGTATGTTGTGACGCACAGGTGTAACTATATGAATAAACAAAAACATACATTTGATAAGAATACTTTTGTTAATGAGAGAAGCTTAACTGGAAGTATTTAAGAGGAATAAAATGGGTATGATTGTATGATGCCTTATATAAATTATTAACATCTGTATATGATACATGTTCCACGTGACCAAATAATGCACCTAAAGGGAAAAAAATGTGTATGTAAGTACATAACATTGGATAATTAATATAAGTAATGATTCTTTTAAATTAATTGATAAGATACAACATCACAGAAATGGTTCTGGTACAGTTTGTCAATATCCTATATGAAAAAATTTACACAACATTACTATAAAAAATTTATACTGTCACATTCTATACAACATTTTTCTACACAACATGAAATATTGAGAAATTATTGACCTGATGGAAAAATTTCACCATATACGCCTATATCTCTATCACCGGGCAAACCAGATATTACTACTGGCAACAATTTGTCTCGCAACTGCTCCTCCAAAGATGTTAATATTACAGGTGATGCCGGTGGTCCACCTCCAGTCCCGGAAGCATGTCTCCGCCCAAATTGAATGGCTTCCTTTAAATTTCTTTGGATATCGTCAAACCTTTTGCGACAATTTTTTAGTGTCCGGACCTGATTGCCACATGCTGACACAGATAGACGAATATCCTCCCATAATTGTCGACGGATTGTGGAACTGGTCCTGCCTTTAAATATAATACAATAATGGACTACTATTAATGATCTGCTTTGGTAAGTTAGCTCAAATGAGTGCAATACTGAACAC
The DNA here is from genome assembly GCF_040206685.1 of Ascaphus truei. Lineage (NCBI taxonomy): Eukaryota > Metazoa > Chordata > Amphibia > Anura > Ascaphidae > Ascaphus > Ascaphus truei. The sequence goes on along the minus strand of NC_134487.1, from coordinate 234,983,571 downwards.
ATTGAAAAAATGCAACTTTATCTGACATGTGTGGCACACAAACTAAAACATACATGGGTATACATCAAAATATAAACATAATAGTGAAAATGTTGAATGATAGTCAGAAGATGTAATAATACAGACATACACTACCGACACACTTTATTAAAGTGTGGCCGGTACCGCAAGCCGGGAGATTTCCCGGCTTGCTAGTGGCCGCCCCTCGGCGTGCCGCGCGTCATAGACGCGCGGTCACGCATCTTCGGGAGCCTGCGCCCCCTGCACGCGCGTCCAGGGCTCCCCGAGGGAGCCCTGGTGTCCCGCGATCGCGGGACGGCGGCAGGGGGTTCCGGGGGACCCGGCGGACCCGGCAGCGGTAGGGAGAGCGCCCCGATCGGAGGGCGCTCTTCCGCTGCTTCGGCGCGCGCCCGTCACCCTCGGGCGCGCGCCAGGCTACTGCTGCGGCCAAGAACGGGCAAATGCTCGAATAAACTTGGCCGCAGCAGTAATTGACAATAATGCTTTATGACAGACATGCACAACCCCAGTGTTAAAACGCAGCAAACAGGGCATGTTTTGTTTAACTACATACTTGTGCACAGCTGGCTCAAATTTATGTATCACTCATACTGAGCCACTAATTAAGGCATCTGTGGTGAACTGGTGATATCCTGAAAACATGCCCTGTATGCGGCAACATGAGTTGTGCAGGACTGCTGTAGAATTAAATAATGTTATTTGTTGTAATGATGCATGAATCTGCCACATTCAAACAGCTTACACTGTGTATTTTTGAGTGTCTTTGCTTTCAGACAATCAGCATTATGAACAACAGAGACAGAACAGGGGATTGGTCAAGAACTCACAGGCAACAGTTGACTCCTCCCCTCCATAAATCCAACATTTGAATTGAACATTATTTACAATTAGGGGTGTAATGTGGAGGGGTGTGGTGGGGTGTGGTGTGGTGGGGTGTGGTGGGGTGTGGTGGGGTGTCGTGGGGTGGTTTTTTTTTATTCGGCGAGTAGATTTTTGGGTGATTTGTCGAACACTCTATATATATATATATATATATATATATGTGTATATATACAGTATGTATATATATATATATATATATATATTGTAACAGGACAGCCTTGCGGCAGGGTCAGTAGATGCTAGACACGGTATGAAACTTTAAACTGTAGTGGTTTATTAGCCACAACCAAATAAACTCCGGGTGCACTGTCCCTTTAAGAAAACCAAATCATAGAAAATAAAAGCCTACTCCCTTTATTGAAAGCTAATTACATCATAGTTTTCACCCTCACTAACTGCATGGCCAGCTAAGCTGCTTCCTAAGCCAAAACATGCCCTGGCATATGGTAAGGATCCGTGAGGCGCCACGGGGTCGGCGCAATCAAAACTTACCCTCCATACGTCCAGATACCAGCACTGCTCCAAAACCTCGCCGTGAGGCCTGTTGTCATTTTAGGAGTGCAGCCCGTGCGGTCCTAAATGCCAGCACTGCTTGCTCCGCCTCCTGGTTACCCCCCCGTGGTGACAGCATCAGCACGCGACACGCGTGCACTGCACGCATGCATCACGCACCTGTATCCTCTTAGTAATTCAGCGGAAGATCAGGCACACCTGCCTCTTGCAGCTGAGCTTCCTATCAGAATCCTGCTCAGTGACACGCCTCCTGCTCTGATTGGTCACAACTCCCTGTAAATACTCTGCAGTGCCAGAGGCTCATCGGCTGAGCATAATCCCGGTTTGTGTATGTGCTTCTCCACAGTCTGTTCTGTTCCAGCTTTGTTTGCCTTGTCTTGTTGCCTGACCCTGCTTGCCTTCGGACTCCGCTCTTCTCCTTTCCTGACCCGGCTTATGTTTGACCATCCGCATCTCTCCATCCCTGACCTTGGCTTACTCTCGACGATCCGTACCTCTCCAATCCTGCCATCGGCTAAAGCACCCTCAATGATCGGTACCTCTCCACTACTGACCCCAGCAAGTATCAAGACTACTCTCACTTCTGTTACCCTGACTCGGCTACCTCGACTTCTTTACACTCCAGATGTGCCCACGTGGCTGTGGATTGGTGTTATATACATGACCCCACCTCAGCAGCGTGGTCACATCTTTTTTGTGGTGAGCCCAGAGAACTCCTCTGTAGGTCCTCTATACCAGCTTCCGCAGCTGGGGAGCACTTCTATCTCCCCCCTACCCTTCTCTGGGGTAAACAGTCTCCCTCTGTATCACTTCCTGCTTTTTTTTTTTTAAACCAGCAGTCTCTCAGGAATCCTGTTTAATTAGGCTGTGTCACGGTAGACCAGAACTTATGCGTACAAAATCAGTGGGAACTGATTGGAGCGAGACAGCAGAATTGTCCCAGGTCTTAAATTTATTTCCCCAGCAGGCTGTGTAATATTCCTGTATGTGTATAAATCATGTCGGGAGGGAAAGGGTTAACCATATTGTGTATATGTTGATCTGCATTTCCCCGCTTCAGCAGAATTAATTGCTATGTTATGTATTAACATGGAGGGAGGGGGAGAATTGTATTGTATCCCTGACAATAGTGTATTATAGTATATGCTAGGTAAAATCCATCTTTGAATCCCTAATTGAATTAAGCTTTGATACCTAGGCAGGGAACACCCATCTAGGTAGATAAACCATCTGTTTGAATGTGCCTCAGATGTGCTAATTAAGCAGACAGAACCTAACTATCAAGTTACTTGCTACTGTTGGCCCATGTAACCCCAGATAGCACAGCTTTATGCTGCCTGCTGCCCATCTCCAAGTAGCCCATTGTCAGTAGCTGAAGTTTAAAAGGAAGTTCAAAAGACGTGAGGAAGTGGACAACCCCTAATGGCCCATTCATGCATTTGAACTACGCTGGAAAGGAGGATATCATCTATACCAGACTGCCCATCTCAGCACTTTACTATGGCGGTGATGTTGCCTTTACCATTTATATTTGCTGTGATCTCACTTCTTCTCAAATTATGCACTTCTTTCTACCAGTCTCCTTATGTCTCTAACTCTATTCATATATCTCCATCTCTCCTTCCTTCGTCACTTCTCAGTTCACATGAACTCCTTTCTTACCTGCGCCCCCTGAAACTACACAGCTATACCCCCTGCACTAAATCACACTCCTACAAATTGCACCTGTCTTTACCAAGGCCCAAACTGCACCTGTCTTTACCCATGCCCAAAGTGCACCCGTCTATAACCAGCCTGAAAATCTTACAGTGTCTACCCAGGCACAAAGTGGACTTGTCTATACCCAGGACCAAACTGCACCTGTCTTTACCAAGGCCCAAAGTGCACCTGTCTATAACCAGCCTCCAATTATTCCAGTGTCTATCCAGGGCCAAAGTGCACCTGTCTATAAACAGCCTCCAATTCTTCCAGTGTCTACCCATGGCCAAAGTGCACCTGTCTATAACCAGCCTCCAATTCATCCAGTGTCTACCCATGGCCAGAGTGGTGCAGCAATTGTTCAGACACAAAGTGCAGCAGTCATTACCCCCAAAACAACAACAAGTAAAAGAGGTGTTAAGCCACGAACAAATGAAAGTGAGCCATCAAACAGGCCAGTTACTCGTTCACAAATTAAAAATAAAAAGTATTTTTATAATCAATATTGTTTTGTGTTGTTCTTCAACAAAATGCTTTCATGTTGTCTTTATGTTTGTTGTAAGTGTGTTGTGAATATGTATTTAGCTCAATTTCATAATTTTTGCATTAATACATGTAGTAGCATTATTACACGTGTATTTCATGACATGTTCTACTTGTGTAAAGTGTATAATATATAAATGTCCATACAAATGTAAGGCAACACTCATTTGCACATAGACTACTTTAATGCCCTACATGTCCAATTCATGTTGGCTACATGATTGTTAATTAATTATGTTACATACATAATTAGTAACTAAATATTCTAGTACACAGTGTATTAAAGTTGATACAGTTCACATTAGATGAAATTATTACCATAATTTTATTGGCCTTTGTAAATTAATATGTACATTCAATTATAGAAGCCATAATATACAACATCCACACTTTAGGTATGAATGTCATTATCATTGCTAAAAGTACTATCTTTGAATGTATGTGTCTGATTTTTTATTTTAGAAATGTGTTGATTGAATGACATGTATTATTAATGTGTGTGTGTGTGTATGTGTATATCTATCTATCTATCTATCTATCTATCTATCTATCTATCTATCTATCTATCTATCTATCTATCTATCTATCTAGATATAGATATGTGTATATATATATATATATATATATATATATATATATATATATATATATATATATATATATATATATATATATATATACAGTATATCCAGTGTTCGACAATCCTACACATTTACACGCCCGGGGCGGGTTGATTTAACCCCCGGGCGAGTAACTATTGGCCCAAGCAGAACACGGGTTTTGTTTTTTTAAATTTTCCCTGCTCGCGCTGAAATTTCCCTGCTCGCGCTGGCTGAAAAAAAAAAAACACCCCATACCTGACTGCTTATTGGCGCGCGCTCCCATGCTTTGTGGGCGCGCGGCCAGGCTCTATATGAGCCAGCCCCCAACGAGCAGCCATTCTTTTCCCATGGAGGATGGAGGACACAGTAAGTATTATCTGTGCCTTTCCCCACCTCCCTCCCCTCCCCGGCACTCCTGCTGCCCGCAGTTATGGTGATGGGAGCGGGGATGCCCCCTCATGTTCCCGCTTCCCCCCCCCCCCCCAGCTTCCCCCCGGTCCCGTGTCAGAGAGCGCGGCGGGTGATGGGAGTGGGAGATGCCCCCTCATGTCCCCGCTTCCCCCCCCTCCCCGCTTCCCCCCGGTCCCGCGTCAGAGAGCGCGCCGGGTGATGGGAGCGGGGATGCCCCCTCATGTCCCTGCTTCCCCCGCTTCCCCCCGGTCCCGCGTCAGAGAGCGCGCCGGGTGATGGGAGCGGGGATGCCCCCTCATGTCCCCACGGAGCAGGAGATGGGCGGGGAGGGGGGGCGAGCGTGGTGGTGCTGGTCGCGGCCTTTCCAAAAGGTGTGTAGAGAGAGAGTGAGTGTGTGTGGGCATGGGAGAATGTGTGTGTGTATATGGGAGAGTGTGTGGGTGTGTATATATATGTGTGTGTGTGTGTGTGTGTGTGTGTGTGTGTGTGTGTGTGTGTGTGTGTGTGTGTGTGTGTGTGTGTGTGTGTGTGTGTGTGTGAATATGGGTGTGTGTGTGTAGATATGGGTGTGTGTGTTTGTATATATGGGTGGGGGGTGTATATATGTGTGTGTGGGTGTGTGTATATATATATGTGGGAGTGTGTGTATATATGTGGGAGTGTGTGTGTATATGTGGGAGTAGGTGTGTGTATATGTGGGAGTGTGTGTGTGTGTATATGTGGGAGTGTGTGTGTGTGTATATGTGGGTGGGTGTGTATATGGGTGTGTGTGGGTGTATATATATGGGAGAATGTGTATGTGTGTATGGGAGTATGTGTGACACCAGAGGTACCCCCGCCCAATAAGTCACCCACCCCTGCCCTGGTCAGTCACCCACCCCTGCCCCGGTCAGTCACCCACCCCTGCCTCGGTCAGTCAGTCACCCTGCCCCGGTCAGTCAGTCACCCCTGCCCCGGTCAGTCAGTCACCCCTGCCCCGGTCAGTCAGTCACCCCTGCCCCGGGCAGTCAGTCACCCCTGCCCCGGTCAGTCAGTCACCCCTGCCCCGGTCAGTCAGTCACCCCTGCCCCTCTCTCTCTGGTCTCCCCCATCTCCCCTCTCTCTGGTCTCCCCTGTCTCTGGTCTCACCTCTCTCTGGTCTCCCCTCTCTCTGGTCTCCCCTCTCTCTGGTCTCCCCTCTCTCTGGTCTCCCCTCTCTCTGGTCTCCCCCATCTCCCCTCTCTGGTCTCCCCTCTCTCTGGTCTCCCCCGTCTCCCCTCTCTCTGGTCTCCCCCGTCTCCCCTCTCTCTGGTCTCCCCCATCTCCCTCTCTCTGGTCTCCCCGTCTCTGGTCTCTCTCTCCCCTCTTTCTTTCTCTCCCCTCTCTCTTTCTCTCTCCCCCTCTGTCTCCTTCTCTCTCCTCTGTCTCTTTTTCTCTCTCCTCTGTCTCTTTTTCTCTCTCCTCTGTCTCTTTTTCTCTCTCCTCTCTCTCTTTTTCTCTCTTTCTCCTCTGTCTCTTTTTCTCTCTCTCTCCTCTGTCTCTTTTTCTCTCTCCCTCCTCTGTCTCTTTTTCTTTCTCCCTCCTCTGTCTCTTTTTCTCTCTCCCCCTCTGTCTCTTTTTCTCTCCCCCTCTGTCTCTTTTTCTCTCCCCCCTCTCTTTTTCTCTCCCCCTCTCTCTTTCTCTCCCCTCTCTCTTTCTCTCCCCTCTCTCTTTCTCTCCCCTCTCTCTTTCTCTCCCCTCTCTCTTTCTCTCTCTTTCTCTCCCTCTCTCTCCCCCTCTCTCTCCCCCCCCCCTCTCTCTCTCCCCCTCTCTCTCTCTCTCTCTCTCTCTCCCCCTCTCTCTCTCTCTCTCTCTCCCCCTCTCTGTATCTGGATATCTTATTTACCCTATATATCTTAACTGTCCTATACTATACCAAAATAACTTATACTGCTTTCTTACAGATCTGACTCAAGCTTCACACAGAAGACATCTGAACCCCCCCTAACCCAGAATACAGGTAGGGAACACATCCCCTCCAACTTATAACATTGCGGGAATGAGGTACCTGGACATTGAGGGACTGCGGATCAGGTAAGATCCCAGGCGGGATTACTGCTTTAGATATTGTGAAGCGGGGACGTCCAGACACTGGTTAAGGGGTTCAGGAAACTAGTCATTCACCTGTGGCTTTTATTTCTAGATCCGACATTTACACACTTACATAACAAGGACTAACTGTAGTATAATGTAATAAATACATTTGTCAAAAACGAATGTTGTTCTGACTAGGAATTTATTAAATGTATTTTATTTATATATTTTATTTTAAAGCGGGGTTGGGGGCGGGGTTGAGGGCGGGACTAGGGGCGGGGTTAGGGGCGAGATTAGGGGTGGGACTAGGTGGCGAGTAGATTTTTTGGTTGGGCGAGTAGATTTTTGGGTGATTTGTCGAACACTGTATATATGTGTATAGATATATATATATGTGTATATATATATATATATATATATATATGTGTATATATATTGTGACAGAAACCAAGGGATGGTAATAAATTCCGTATATAGGGCTCCCAGGATACTAGACAGTTTCTATCCTCTTTGGCCTGGGAGTGCAGCCTTATAATACATACACTCCATCCCACAGTTTGGCAAGCGCTGGAACTGAGGGATGAGAGATCCAGACCAGAGTTTGTCTGCTGCCTGATTTCTGTCACCTGTCATGCTAATTAGGAATCAGGTATGAAAGACTGATTTCCTGTTTGCTCTGGTCTCCCCACAAGAGCCAGGAGGCTGGAAGGCTGCTGAACTACAAAGGGGAGAAGCCTCTTCCCCAAACAGGTTCAATCTTTCTGTTCATTTGTGTAAGACTGCAAAAGTACCGTGTTTTGATGTTGGAAGTGGAAAAGCCACTTCCAACCCTGAGTCAGGGATATCTAAGTTAAGTTATCGCTCAGGTGAGCAGCTTTTGTTTTGATCTGTTTTCTGTTGTATGCACTGTGGCAGTCTCAGTGCCTGGGACTGAATAAACCAGGCATAGCCTGTTTAAAGGAACAGTACGTGACGCCTCATCATTTAACCTACCCTAAAAGACCGTGTTCTAAACAGTCCCGGACAAACGACGGAGCCCCGGAGTAAGCCGTTTGTCACATATGGTGGAGAATGCGGGCAGAGCACTAGGGGGTCTGCGGGTTGAAGAACTTTGAAAAAAAAAAAAAAAAAGTTTTTTTCATCCTCTGCAAACAAGATGGAAGACGTGGTGGGTGCGCTGGTACGCAATGTCGCTGCCCAGAAAGACGCGAATGAAACCCAGCAACAGCTGTTAATAGCCCAGCAAGAAACTAATGCAAACCAGCAGCAGACGAATGCAGCCCAGCAACAGCTGCTAATAGCCCAGCAAGAGATTAATGCCAACCAGCAACAGGCGAATGCCAACCAGCAACAGGCGAATGCAAACCAGCAACAGACGAATGAAGCCCTGCAAAACGCGAATGCAAACCAGCAAGAGACAAACCGCTTGCTGAGAGAGGAGCAACAGCGGTTCGCTCAGGGCTTACAGCAGGAACTCGAGATCCTGAGGGGGACTATCAGTAACCTTCCACTGGCAGCGGCAGCCCCAGTTCCGAAAATGACCAGGGCAAGCCACTACCTTCAGAAGATGGGACCCTCGGATGATGTGGAAGCCTATCTTCTCACGTTTGAACGCACGGCACAGAGAGAGGGATGGCCAGAAGCTGAGTGGGCTGGTCTAATCGCACCCTTCCTAAGCGGCGAACCCCAGAAGGCTTACTTTGATCTAGAGCCAGCCGAAGCTAACGTCTATGCAAAATTGAAGTTCGAGATCCTCGCCCGCCTCGGCGTAACCACGGCTGTTCGCGCCCAAAGGTTTCACGCATGGTCCTTCACGATGGATAAAGCCACCCGAAGCCAGATGTATGACCTCATCCACCTCGCCCGGAAGTGGCTACAACCCGAGATCAACTCAGCCAGCCACATCGTGGAACGGTTGGTCATGGACCAGTTCTTGAGGAAACTTCCCTCTGCCTTACGCCGTTGGGTCAGTCGGAGTGACCCCCACAATGCGGATGAGCTTGTGGCCCTCGTAGAAAGGTACAATGCAGCAGAAGAGCACCCGCAACCCACAGTCGTGGAGTAAACCCACTACCCGAGGTTCCAGGACTCTTCCAGAGACGGTAAAAGGGTACCGGGGTTAAGGGGCGCTGAAGAGCGGCGACCACCTTCATGCAGCACCAGCAACAGTGGTTCGCACACTAAGGGCAATAGCCAACATGGGGAGCCGGGAAAAGGCTCTAAGTGGGACACAGACTATGTACCTAAATGTGTAAATTGTCATGAGAGGGGCCACACAGCAAAAATCTGCCCACTAAATGATGAGCCCATGCAATGCAACAGCGTGGAACCTTATTCGCTGTTGTCCCAATGTATGGGCCCTAGCCCAGAGGACCCCTTGAATAACCATCTGTGGGCATTTGTAAAGGTTAATGGTAAGAGGGTTCGGGCACTTCTTGACTCTGGGAGCATGGTCACACTAGTGTCCGAATACCTCTTGCCCATTAAGAAGAAACAGGGAAACAGTTCACAAAGAGTGGCAATTTGTTGTATACATGGGGATAATCATGAATATTCCACTGTTGATGTTTTTTTTGAAACAGAGTTTGGTTCTTTAGATTTCAAGGTGGGTATTGTACCCAAACTGGCACATGATGTGTTAATAGGGACCGACTTTCCCCATTTTCTAAAAATGTGGTCCCCCGCTCAGAATAGCGCCCAGAGTTCAATAGCGGACCATAACGAAGTATTAGAAGAAACAAATCCTTTCCCTTTTTCAGAAATGGAGGTTGACGAGGGCCCAAATAAGAAGGGGGAAAAGGAGGAGTGCTGTAAAATTCCCTTCCCCATCACTACTTTGGTAGGGAATACCCCAAATCAAGATGTTGAGCAGACACTTACCACCCCAGAACCGGATAAGACCCTCGCTGACCTAGAGGTCAGTCCTGGGAGTTTTAAGAAGGCCAAGTGGGAGGACCCCACATTAGCGGTAGCAAGGGGAAATATATACGGGACCAGAATAGTACTCCTGGCCAACCAGATAGGTCACTTGCTTACCCCTACTTCGAGGTAGAGAACGACCTAGTATATCGGGTTGATAAAAGGAAATCAGTTACAACTAAACAATTGTTGGTAACACGGACATTCCGTAACGTAGTATTACACCTCGCACATAGTCATCCATTGGGGGGACACCTAGGGGTGGAAAAGACAAAAGAAAAGGTTCTCCGAAGCTTCTATTGGCCTGGGGTTCTGGCAGAAATTACGAATTATTGTTCCTCATGCCCAGAATGTCAGATCACCGCCCCGTTCAAGGCGTACCGCAGCCCATTGGTACCCCTTCCCATAATAGAGGTACCATTTGACCGGATTGCTATGGATCTAGTAGGACCCCTAATAAAGTCTGCTAGGGGACATCAGCATATATTGGTAATATTAGATTATGCCACCCGATATCCGGAGGCAGTTCCCCTACGTAGCACCTCAGCTAAAAACATAGCAAAAGAGTTAGTAGTTCTGTTTTCCCGGGTCGGGATTCCTAAAGAGATTCTATCTGACCAGGGAACACCATTTATGTCCCAAGTAACGAAAGAGCTATGTAAACTCCTAAAAATCAAGCATCTCAGAACTTCAGTCTATCATCCACAAACAGATGGTTTAGTGGAAAGGTTCAATAAAACCTTAAAGAGCATGTTACGGCGGGCGGTTGATAAAGATGGGAAAAACTGGGATTGTTTGTTACCGTACCTGTTATTTGCCATTAGGGAAGTTCCCCAATCATCCACAGGCTTCTCCCCGTTTGAACTATTGTATGGCCGACACCCAAGGGGCTTACTGGATATAGCCAAAGAGACTTGGGAACACGAGGTTACCCCTTACAGAAGTGTAATAGAGCATGTTGCCCAGATGCAGGACCGCATTGCTGCAGTCCTACCCATAGTGAGGGAACACATGGAGAAAGCTCAAGAAGCACAGAGGAATACATATAATAAGGGTGCTAGGGTCAGAATTTTTTCTCCAGGTGATAGGGTACTAGTTCTGGTTCCCACCGTGGAGAGTAAATTCCTTGCTAAATGGCATGGGCCATATGAGGTCTTGGAAAGAGTGGGAGAAGTAAATTATAAGGTAAGACAGCCAGGTAGGAGGAAACCTGAGCAAATTTACCATATAAACCTACTCAAGCCCTGGAAAGATAGAGAAGTCTTGTTAACCCTAGTACCCCCAGGTCCGTCAGAGAATCAAGAAACTGACCCAGAGGTTAGCATAGCTGAAACCCTGTCTGTTCATCAGAAACGAGAGGTTCAGAATTTAGTGAAAAGAAACAAAGAAATCTTCTCTATACGGCCAGGTAGAACTAGCGTAATTGAACATGACCTAGTCTCTGAACCGGGGGTCCGAGTTAACCTTAAACCGTACCGAATCCCAGAGGCCAAAAGAAAGGCTATAAGTTTAGAGGTTAAAAAAATGCTAAAACTAGGTGTAATTGAGGAATCCCAAAGTGGGTGGAACAGCCCTATAGTCTTAGTCCCAAAGCCAGATGGTACAACAAGGTTTTGTAATGACTACCGGAAACTAAACGCGGTGTCAAAATTTGATACTTATCCTATGCCCAGGGTAGATGAACTTGTAGAGAGACTGGGCAAAGCCCGATATCTCACAACCCTAGACCTAACAAAAGGGTACTGGCAGGTTCCCCTCACAGAAAGGGCAAAAGAAAAGACAGCCTTCTCAACCCCAGACGGCCTCTTTCAGTATAAGGTGTTGCCTTTTGGCTTACATGGAGCTCCCGCCACATTCCAAAGAATGATGGATAAAATTTTAAAACCACATGCTCGGTATGCTGCCGCCTACCTGGATGATGTGGTAATCCATAGTGAAGATTGGCAATCCCACCTTCCAAAGGTCCAAGCTGTGCTTGACGCAGTCCGGTCTGCTGGACTAACTGCTAACCCCGCTAAATGCACTATTGGTCTGGAGGAGGCCAAGTATCTGGGATATTCTATTGGCAGAGGTTTACTCAAACCCCAAACACTCAAAGTGGAGGCGATACAAAATTGGCCAAGGCCAGTTACAAAAAAACAAGTAAGGACCTTTTTGGGGTTAATTGGGTACTATAGAAGGTTTATTCCCAATTTTGCAACTAAGGCAACCCCACTAACTGACCTCACAAAAGCAAGAGGACCGCTAATGGTAAAGTGGTCCCCCGAAACCGAACAGGCCTTTAGAAGCCTGAAAGAAGCTCTCTGTGCCCAACCAGTGTTGGTCACACCTGACTTCTCCAAAGAGTTCGTAGTCCAAACCGACGCATCTGAGGTAGGGCTGGGGGCGGTACTCTCCCAGGAGTCTCAAGGTGAGGAGCACCCCATCCTTTATTTAAGTAGGAAACTAAATCCCCAGGAGAAAAATTACTCCATAGTAGAGAAAGAGTGTCTCGCAATAAAGTGGGCTGTAGAGACGCTCAAATACTACCTGTTGGGGAGAAAATTCCGGTTGGTCACAGATCATGCATCCCTTACCTGGATGTGTCAAAACAGGGAAAAGAATGCTAGAGTGACCAGGTGGTTCCTAAGCCTACAACCCTTTAAATTTTCTGTGGAACACAGGTCAGGGCACAAACATGGCAATGCTGATGGGTTGTCAAGGATGCACTCCCTAATATCCATGGTCGCTCATCCCTCGAGGTCTGAGCTGGGGGGGAGGATATGTGACAGAAACCAGGGGATGGTAATAAATTCCGTATATAGGGCTCCCAGGATACTAGACAGTTTCTATCCTGTTTGGCCTGGGAGTGCAGCCTTATAATACATACACTCCATCCCACAGTTTGGCAAGCGCTGGAACTGAGGGATGAGAGATCCAGACCAGAGTTTGTCTGCTGCCTGATTTCTGTCACCTGTCATGCTAATTAGGAATCAGGTATGAAAGACTGATTTCCTGTTTGCTCTGGTCTCCCCACAAGAGCCAGGAGGCTGGAAGGCTGCTGAACTACAGAGGGGAGAAGCCTCTTCCCCAAACAGGTTCAATCTTTCTGTTCATTTGTGTAAGACTGCAAAAGTACCGTGTTTTGATGTTGGAAGTGGAAAAGCCACTTCCAACCCTGAGTCAGGGATATCTAAGTTAAGTTATCGCTCAGGTGAGCAGCTTTTGTTTTGATCTGTTTTCTGTTGTATGCACTGTGGCAGTCTCAGTGCCTGGGACTGAATAAACCAGGCATAGCCTGTTTAAAGGAACAGTACGTGACGCCTCATCATTTAACCTACCCTAAAAGACCGTGTTCTAAACAGTCCCGGACAAACGACGGAGCCCCGGAGTAAGCCGTTTGTCACAATATATATATATATATGTGTATATATATATATGTGTATAGACAAATGGAGACCAGGGGATCCTGATAGCCAAAAAGAGACAGCACACTCCAGGTATGGTATCAAAAAAGTGTATTCAAGGCCTTGTGTTACTGAATACACTTTTTTGATACCATACCTGCAGTGTGCTGTCTCTTTTTGGCTATCAGGATCCCCTGGTCTCCATTTGTCTACATACTCCTTATGGGACAAGCATCTGCCTCCTGCTACAAAACCGTGAGTGCTAATCTCCATACCTAACTATATATCTGTATATATATATGTGTGTGTGTGTGTGTATATATATATATATATATATATGTATATGTGTGTGTGTGTGTGTGTGTGTGTGTGTGTGTGTGTGTGTGTGTGTGTGTGTGTGTGTGTGTGTGTGTGTGTGTGTGTGTGTGTGTGTATATGTACATATGCAGTGCTTGACAAATCACCCAAAAATCTACTCGCCGAACCAAAAAATCTACTCGCCACCTAGTCCTGCCCCCAAACCCCCCCCCTAGTCCCGCCCCCGCTTTAAAAAAAAAACATAAATAAAATAAATTGAATAAATACCTAGTAAGAACATTCGTTTTTGACATAAGTTTATTTATTGTATTACATTATACTACAATTGGTCCTTGTTACGTGTGTGTGTGTGTGTGTGTGTGTGTGTGTGTGTGTGTGTGTGTGTGTGTGTGTGTGTGTGTGTGTGTGTGTGTGTGTGTGTGTGTGTGTGTGTGTGTGTGTGTGTGTGTGTGTGTGTGTGTATGGGAGAGAGAGATTGAGTGTGTGTATGTGTGTATAAATGTCGGATCTAGAAAAAAAAGCCACATGTGAATGACTAGTTTCCTGAACCCATTAACCAGTGTCTGGATGCCCCCGCTTCACAATATTTAAAGCAGCAATCCCGCCTGGGATCTTACCTGATCCGCAGACCCTCAATGTCCAGGTACCTCATTCCCGCAATGTTATACATTGGAGGAGAGATGCTCCCTACCTGTCTTCTGGGTTAGGGGGGATTCCGATGTCTCCCGTGTGAAGCTTGAATCAGATCTGGAAGAAAGCAGTATAGGTTATTTTGGTGTAGTATAGGGCAGTTAAGATATACAGGGTAAATAAGATATCCAGATCGAGTGTGTGAGACAGAGAGAGTGTGAGACAGAGACAGAGAGACAGAGAGGGGAGAGAGACAGAGAGACAAAGAGGGGAGAGAGACAGAGAGACAGAGAGGGGAGAGAGACAGAGAGGGGAGAGAGACAGAGAGGGGAGAGACAGAGGGGAGAGACAGAGAGACAGAGAGGGGGGAGAGAGAGACAGAGAGGGGGGGAGAGAGAGACAGAGAGGGGAGGAGAGACAGAGAGGGGGGGGAGAGACAGAGAGGGGGGGAGAGACAGAGAGATGGGGAGAGACAGAGAAGGGGGGAGAGACAGAGAGGGGAGAGAGACAGAGAAGGGAGAGAGACAGAGAAGGGAGAGAGACAGAGAAGGGAGAGAGACAGAGAAGGGGGAGAGAGACAGAGAGGGGAGAGAGACAGAGAGGGGAGAGAGACAGAGAGGGGCGAGAGACAGAGAAGGGGGAGAGACGGAGAAGGGGGAGAGACGGAGAGGGGAGAGAGACGGAGAGGGGAGAGAGACGGCGAGGGGAGAGAGACGGCGAGGGGAGAGAGACGGCGAGGGGAGAGAGACGGAGAGGGGAGAGAGACGGAGAGGGGAGAGAGACGGAGAGGGGAGAGAGACGGAGAGGGGAGAGAGACGGAGAGGGGAGAGACGGAGAGGGGATAGGGGGAGAGACAGAGAGGGGAGAGACAGAGAGGGGAGAGACAGAGAGGGGAGAGACAGAGAGGGGAGAGACAGAGAGGGGAGAGACAGAGAGGGGAGAGACAGAGAGGGGAGAGACAGAGAGGGGGGAGAGAGAGACAGAGAGGGGGGAGAGAGAGACAGAGAGGGGGGAGAGAGAGACAGAGACAGGAGGGGAGAGAGAGACAGAGAGGGGGGAGAGAGAGACAGGGGGGGAGAGACAGAGAGGGGGGAGAGACAGAGAGGGGGGAGAGACAGAGAGGGGGGGAGAGACAGAGAAGGGGGAGAGACAGAGAAGGGGGGAGAGACAGAGAAGGGGGAGAGACGGGGGGCAACTGACTGACTGGGGGGGTGGGATGACTGACTTTGACTGACTGGGTGACTTTTGACTGACTGGGTGATGGGGTGGGGGGGTGGGGTGACTGACTGTGTGGGATGATTGACTGGGTGGGGGGGGTGGTCATATGACTGACACTATGACTGACTGGGGGACTTTTGACTGACTGGGTGATGGGGTGGGGGGGTGGGGTGACTGACTGTGTGGGATGATTGACTGGGTGGGGGGGTGGTCATATGACTGACACTATGACTGACTGGGGGACTTTTGACTGACTGGGTGGGGGGTGGGGTGACTGTGTGGGGGGGTGGGGGTGACTGACTGGTGGAGGGGGGGTGACTGACTGGGGGGTTACCTCTGGTGTCCTGCACACACACATTCTCTCTCTCCCACACACAAACACTCAATCTCTCCCATACACACACACACACACACTCAATCTCTCTCTCCCATACACACACACACACTCTCAATCTCTCTCTCATCCCCATATACACACACACACACACACACACACACACACACACACACACACACACACACAAAATCTCTCTCTCATACCCATACACACACACGGGAAGGGACGTGCGCCGGAGGGGAGAGAGAGGGGGGGGGGGGGGGAAACACCCCGCTACTTCCTCCCGCCCCGCGCGAGCAGCGGGAGCACAGAGGGGAGAGAATCACCGGCAACTGCAATATCTTCAGACCCGCGCGGGCAGCGGGAACACAGGAGAGGAGGGGGGGAAGAAACACCCCGGCCACTACAGCATGTGACCCGCGCGGGCAGCGGGAACACCGGAGGGGGGGGGGGGAAAGAAACACCCCGACCACTACAGCATGTGACCCGCGCGGGCAGCGGGAACGGAGGGGGGGGGGGGGAAAGAAACACCCCGGCCACTACAGCATATGACCCGCGCGGGCAGCGGGAACACCGGAGGGGGGGGGAAAGAAACACCCCGGCCACTACAGCATGTGACCCGCGCGGGCAGCGGGATCACCGGAGGGGGGGGGGGGGGATGAAACACCCCGGCCACTACAGCATGTGACCCGCGCGGGCAGCGGGATCACCGGAGGGGGGGGGGGGGGAAAGAAACACCCCGGCCACTACAGCATGTGACCCGCGCGGGCAGCGGGATCACCGGAGGGGGGGGGGGGAAAGAAACACCCCGGCCACTACAGCATGTGACCCGCACGGGCAGCGGGATCACCGGAGGGGGGGGGGGGGAAGGATGTATCAGTGTATACAGTATATAAATATTTAAAGTGCATTAAATTCCCCCCACCTGAAGCATCTGTCCAAACTCCTCCATGACTGGATCAGTAAATTGTAAATTGTAGGAGCTGACACAATTATACAGGAGGGGGGGGGGGAGGAGGAGGAGGAGCAGCAGCAGCAGAAACGCACGCACTCACCCCCCCCCCCCATTACTTACCCATGCAGAAAGGGCGGTTTGAAGTCCTGGCAGCTCCATCCCGCGTCACAGCCGATCAGCTACAAATGTTTTTTTTCAAAAAAAAAATTTTTCGAACGGGATTTTTTTTTTTGCAGAGCAGGGGAAAGGTTACTGGCCACGAGCCAATATCCGATCGCAGCTGGCGAGTTGGCGACCGGGTTTGTCGAGCACTGTACATATGTATGTCAAAAGAAACGTGATTATAGTAGCGCCACTCATAAACCAGTGAACAATAAAAAAACCTTTACAAAATACTATGTTTAAAGATAAAAAACAATCCTATAGTGAGTAAACTTGAAATTAATATTGACTAACTAAACACTCTATTACAAAAACATACAAATATAATAAAATTAATAAAAAAATATATAAGAAATGTCCAATTGTAATAGTCCAAACCCCAAAATGAGTCCTGATGGGTTACACAGGGATTGATACAGGATCCAGGGGTCCACTGCAGCTCTCACATGGAAGAACCACTTCCAAGACAAATTCTATAGAAAAAGAAAGAAAACAGAGAGCGCACGCCCCATAGTGTGATCCTGTACATCGAATTGGAGGCTGGTTATAGACAGGTGCACTTTGGGCCTTGGTAAAGACAGGTGCACTTTGGGCCTGGGTAAAGACATGTGCACTTTGGGCCTGGGTAAAGACATGTTCACTTTGGGCCTGGGTAAAGACAGGTGCACTTTGGGCCTGTGTAAAGACAGGTGCACTTTGGGCCTGGGTTAAGACAGTTGCACTTTGGGCCTGGGTAAAGACAGGTGCACTTTGGTAATGTAAGATTTTTAGGCTGGTTATAGACATGTGTACCTTGTGCCTGGGTATAAGCTTGAAGACTTTGTGGCTGCTTAAAGACAGGTGTACCTTGTGCCTGGGTATAGTGTTGAACATTATTTGACAATGTCTTACAGCAAAGGGAAGTTAATTCTGTTTCAGTAGTTGACAATTTCTTTTTTTTTTACCTTCTTTTAGGTGCCTCTTGAAGATTATCATCTGTACTAGATGTCTGCATTGGTTCAACCATCGTTGGTGATTCAAGATTAAAGCTTCTTACTTCGGATAAGTCATCACTGGATACATTTAACACCTCAGTTGGTGGTGACAAAATGCCAGCATAGAAAGAGCCTTCATTGTTGCCGCTAAAGTGGCCTTCATTTCCTGTAGAGTCTGGTTGAAGATTATTCACTTGTAGTAGAGTGATCACAAGAGTTTTGAATGTGTTATTCATGATATGCAATTC
This sequence comes from Ascaphus truei, assembly GCF_040206685.1. NCBI lineage: Eukaryota > Metazoa > Chordata > Amphibia > Anura > Ascaphidae > Ascaphus > Ascaphus truei. The sequence continues at coordinate 234,965,702 of NC_134487.1, read as the reverse complement.
TTCTGGGATTTTTAAGATGATATGTTTCATTTGCCGCATTTCGGATGCCATAGTTTGGTGTACTCCCATTAGTTCCTGATGGTGGGTATTTTGTATTAAAATCATTCTTGATTCGGACGCATCAATTGCTGCCAAACTGTCTTGTTGATTCCTGGCATGATGTACTCGACGTGCTTCGGTTAATACTGGACTGTGATGTTCATGACATTCAATCTCTATGTAGTAAAGATACAATTTCCAATTAACATTTGACATTGTTAACATGTTTTTATGTCAGCATGTGTTGTTAAAAAGGATGAGATTGTACATAATAAAAATTATTCTAGACAAAAAACTTTGTCAAATAACTTTCTCTATGGCATTATTCAGCAACAGTTAAACATGATTAATTGAGTGAATGGTGACATGTGTCTTGATGAAAATTATTATGCACATACCCATTATCATAAATGATAGTTATTCTGACACCCCCTGTAACATAAATAATCGACACATTTAGTAAGGGGATTGCATTAAAATTCAAATGTGTACATTGTAGTGACATCTTTCCTTTGCTACATTATGCTGTTTGCTGTGCTAGCAGTGACATCACCAAGTCTGAAAGCAATGCACTGTCCTGTCCTGCATAGGCTGTCCTGCATAATTTGACAACCAACTGGGGTGCCATGGATCATCAAAATGTGTGTGCTTATTTTGATGTGTGTGTACATTTAAAAACGCTCATCAACAGTGCAAGTGAAAACATTGAGAGTACACAAGCACAAAGTTTTGGAGACTGTTTAGCCACCATTTTGTCCACAAATGAATGACATCCAACACTGACACACACACACACACAGACACACACAGACACACACACACAGACACACACAGACAGACACGTCAAACTACTAATAGTGTAGTGCAAGTTCAAAACACCCATGCTTCTTCACAGTGGAGCAAAAAAGAATAAAATGTACAACAAGATGGGTTGCTTGTGTCTGTGTTCAGAGAGAAGACCCGTGCACGGTGCAAGCATAGTGAAGCAGAAACTACCTGCATTTTCAGTGCTGCGCCCTACACTATTGTGCCCACTGTCGTTTCATGGCAGAGCCAGACACAACAGCATAACTAATGTTTACATACCCATTTTGCGCAAACATGGTAAACATGTAATATTATAACATAATGAATGGTGGTGATAGGCCATATTTTGAAGCACATTAAAGATACACTATGTTGAAATAAATGTTACTATACCAAGTATACTCCCTTTTTTACAATCACAAAGATTTTGTGAGTATGTAATGTTGAACATCAAAAACGAACATTAGTGTAGTCAATATATTCATTTCATAATAAAAGAAAGAATTTGTATTTGAGATGTAAACATTCATAGTGACCTTACATAGTAGCAATGTTAAGAATTTTGACATGATAATTTGTGAGCAATTACTTCGCAAACCCTGTTATCTCTTTGTGACATTTATATGAGTGCAACATCATTTGTCAAGTTGCTATTAATAAGTATTGTCATATCACCAACATGTGCATGTGATCTATGTTCATACATATGTTTGTGGTTACGTACAAATGAACACATTCTATAATCATAACATTATAGCCTCACCTTCCAGTAGTGATGATGCCAAAGAAGAATCAGGTGTGCCCACCTCTTCTTGTATGTTGTGACGCACAGGTGTAACTATATGAATAAACAAAAACATACATTTGATAAGAATACGTTTGTTAATGAGAGAAGCTTAACTGGAAGTATATAGAAAGGGGAATAAAATGGGTATGATTGTATGATGCCTTATATAAATTATTAACATCTGTATATGATACATGTTCCACGTGACCAAATAATGCACCTAAAGGGAAAAAAATGTGTATGTAAGTACATAACATTGGATAATTAATATAAGTAATGATTCTTTTAAATTAATTGATAAGATACAACATCACAGAAATGGTTCTGGTACAGTTTGTCAATATCCTTTATGAAAAAATTTACACAACATTACTATAAAAATGTTATACTGTCACATTCTATACAACATTTTTCTACACAACATGAAATATTGAGAAATTATTGACCTGATGGAAAAATTTCACCATATACGCCTATATCTCTATCACCGGGCAAACCAGATATTACTACTGGCAACAATTTGTTTTGCAACTGCTCCTCTAAAGGTGTTAATATTACAGGTGATGCCGGTGGTCCACCTCCAGTCCCGGAAGCATGTCTCTGCCCAAATTGAATGGCTTCCTTTAAATTTCTTCGGATATCGTCAAACCTTTTGCGACAATTTTTTAGTGCCAGGACCTGATTGCCACATGCTGACACAGATAGACGAATATCCTCCCATAATTGTCGACGGATTGTGGAACTGGTCCTGCCTTTAAATATAATACAATAATGGACTACTATTAATGATCTGCTTTGGTAAGTTAGCGCAAATGAGTGCAATACTGAACACTTTGAAAAAATGCAACTTTATCTGACATGTGTGGCACACAAACTAAAACATACATGGGTATACATCAAAATATATACATAATAGTGAAAATGTTGAATGATAGTCAGAAGATGTAATAATATAGACATAATTGACAAAAAGGATGTGGAAAATAAGGAATTTAAGATCAACAGTTTCATTAATTGCAAAAGTCAATTTGTGGTTTATTTAATAACATGTGGTTGTGGCAAGAGGTACGTGGGGAGGACGACTAGAGCCCTTAAGGTCAGGATGTTAGAGCACCTAAGGCTCATAAAATTAAAAGACACTAATCATCCAGTCTCTAAACATTTCACTGAATGTGGTCAGGGAGGAATTAGTAATTTTTTCTTCCTGGGGATAGAATCAGTTATTTCTAAATCAAGAGGAGGTGATCAAGTCAACCTTCTGGACCGTAGGGAGGCGTATTGGATTTTTACTCTCCAAACACGCTTCCCTATGGGCTTGAATATTGACTGGCAGCTAACACATTTCTTGTAAAAACATTTCTTGTAAAATATGTATAATTGTTCTATTACTTGGTAATTTAGATTCAATAAGATCGGCTTATAAAATATTAGATATCACACTTTGATCAAAATAACCCTTGAACCTAAACTTTATTATGCAAATGTTATGAAATTGTCTTATAAAGTTCTAGCTAAAAATTTGTTCTTTGATGTATTGTGTTCCCTGGTTCCTAGGATTAGGGTCTACTATTTTTGTGATTGCATATATGTTTTAATATACCTTCAAGTTCATTATCTTTGCACATTTTTTAAAACATGTTCATATGTTGTTTATATCTTTACTTTCTTTGCTTATAGCTTAGTTGTAACACAACAAGTTTTTAATCTACTTCCTTATGTTTTTCTTTTTCTTTTTGATATATTAGTACCCTTTATAAATGTTAGTTTAGCTTTAAATAGCTTTATTCCGTTGTAATGCGCTTGCCCAGTTAGTATCTTTGTCCTGCTGGGATGTTTTATAAAGCTTTTTGTATTGTGTTTCTATGTTTGCCCTCATCTAAAATGGCCACACTGCTTGTGGGACTTCCCTTTGCCCTTAGATCGGCACTGAGTCGCTCTGCGCATGCGCAATGACGCGCGCAGCGTCATGACGTCATCAGGTTCCGATTTTTGGAGCGAAACGGCCCACAGGTAAGAGGGTATATAATGGATGTTATCACATTGTGTTTTGTCCTTGAAAAAGAACGCTGTGACGTTCGAAACGCGTTGGATGGGTCTTTTGTCACATTAAAGTGCCCTTTAAATTATTTTTCGTTTTGGGTCCTTCCTGCTCCGTTTATGCTGGTGCGCTTTTGGTCTCCCTTTTCCCTATAATTGACAATAATGCTTTATGACAGACATGCACAACCCCAGTGTTAAAACGCAGCAAACAGGGCATGTTTTGTTTAACTACATACTTGTGCACAGCTGGCTCAAATTTATGTATCACTCATACTGAGCCACTAATTAAGGCATCTGTGGTGAACTGGTGATATCCTGAAAACATGCCCTGTATGTGGCAACATGAGTTGTGCAGGACTGCTGTAGAATTACATACTGTTATTTGTTGTAATGATGCATGAATCTGCCAGATTCAAACAGCTTACACTGTATTTTTGAGTGTTTTTGCTTTCAGACAATCAGCATTATGAACAACAGAGACAGGACAGGGGATTGGTCAAGAACTCACAGGCAACAGTTGACTCCTCCCCTCCATAAATGCAACATTTGAATTGAACATTATTTACAATTAGGGGTGTAGTGTGGAGGGGTGTGGTGGGGTGTGGTGTGGTGGGGTGTGGTGTGGAGGGGTGTCGTGGGGTGGGGTTTTGCCTGGTTATGATAACTGTTACAACTCCATTTTGATTTTGATGGCTGCTGTGTGTGTTTCGTATTGTGTGTGTACCACCATTTTGTGTGTGTATAGCGAATGTGTTGTGTGTACACAGAGGGAGCGGAACAGTATGGATATAGATATATGCACTGTATGCGTGAATTGATCTTGTTTAATGTATGTATAAAATTGGAGATATTAAAATACATAGACATAACTATACAAAAAGGTATAGTTTAAATGTAACATTGATACCGCTTGCCTACAATAGTAATAAGCAATGTTGACTCTGACATTAATGATAAATAATGCTGTTAAAGTCACTGTACTTTGCATCCAGCCTTCAACTAGTGGAGCAAGGACATTATTAATGAATTTACATAACATACATTCTGTGATTAAATCAAATATTCAGTTGTAAGACAAACTGATCATGTTTTGATAAATATAATATTCTCGCATCTCTTACAAGCATTCTATCTTGAAATACATGAAGGACATTTACATACATACATAAGATCCATTACATACTTACATAGATGCCATGAATTACATATGACATACATGACATTAATTAGATCAGATATATTAAAAATTATTTATGAATAATCATAGCAGTACAATTTGTTAGATAATCAATGAATAAATGTTCTTACCTAATAAATGACCATATAGCTGATCATAGTTGGTCACAATGCCCGTCACAAGGGCTGTATTTTCAGCCGTATTAAATCGTTAATTTCGTGGCCCGCTTTTTTTTTTACTCTGAGCACGTGCAGCCTTGGCACGTGGCTGCTGCTGACTGGACTCCCCTTCTTCCAATTGAAGAGACTCCAGGAGCACTGCACCATCAGACACCCCACCACCACCACGCACCCCACCACCACCACGCACCCCACCACCACCACGTACCCCACCACCACCACCACGCACCCCACCACCACCACGCACCCCACCACCACCACTCCCCTTACTCACATGGCTACTCACACAAGCAGCACTCACCCTAGCATCACTCCCCTCTCTCACATGGCTACTCACACGAGCAGCACTCACCCTAGCATCACTCCCCTCTCTCACATGGCTACTCACACGAGCAGCACTCACCCTAGCATCACTCCCCTCTCTCACATGGCTACTCACATGAGCAGCACTCACCCTAGCATCACTCCCCTCTCTCACACGGCTGCTCACACGAGCAGCACTCACACCAGCATCACTCTCCTGACTCACATCACTCACCTCAGCATCACCACTCACCACAGCATCACTCCTCTGACTCCCACGCCTGCTGTCCATACCTCTAGCACTCACAAGCAACACAAAAAAAATTAAACCTCAAGCTCACTAAACACTTTCAAACAGACAATAACAATAAGTTTCAAACAAAATATAACAGCACAAAACAAATCAATCAACACGTCTATCAATTTCTCTCACAATGCACAGCTCTGTCTGTCACTCCCTCTCTCTCTCTCCCAACAACACAGAGAAAGAATATAAACAAATGTCACCTTTAAAAAGGCCGCTCAATCACGCCATTGGCGATTCAGAAACAGAACGCCATTGGCGGTGCGTGCACGCCATTGACGGTGCGTGCACGCCATTGGCGGTGCATGCACGCCATTGGCGGTGTGTGCACGCCATTTCAACATTCACGCCAAGCTATTCGCCATCTTGGCAAATGGTTGTGGCGCATTGATTGGCCGCGGATTTGCCCATTCATGCATACAGCGAGTGTAACACGCCAAAAACATGGTTAGTTCAAAAACTGGCGAATGCTTTTTTTCGCTGCTTAGTGCATAGACCCCCTAGTCTTCAACTTATAGATCCACTCAGACTCGATGCGTAGTAACATCTGGTCAGTGTTCCCACCTCTAGCAGGGCATTTCAGTTTGTATATACCCATAAAACTAAAATACTTCACATCACCGTTATGAATTTGTGTCACATGTCCTTGCGACTGAGTTTCACCAGAATGCTTAACCGAATTGATGTGCTCGAGTATACGCCTGCGGAACTGTCTAGTTGTTTTACCTACGTACCTCTTGCCACAACTGCAAGTGATGAGGTATATGACATTAGTGGTTCGACAGTTAATAAAGCTGTCCACACTAAAGAGCTGGGTATTATCGTGACTTGGAAAGTTCTTTGCCACTGTTACATGCTTACATGCTTTGCAGCCCTGGCAACGATACATACCTTTTATAGGACTTAGCCAGGTAGTAGAGCTAGAGTGCTGATAATGGCTGTGAATGAGAGTGTCACGTAGATTTTTTGAACGCCTACTAGTAATTGTTGGTCTAGGACCAATAACCTTAGCCAGATCTACATCGGACAGGAGAAGATGCCAATGGCGAGCAAAAATCCTTTTAATTGCCCACCATCTTTTGTAATAGGTCCCAATGCATCTGATCATTGTATCCTTAGCCTTTGGTGTGTTAGATGAGAGGAGAGACTCCCTGTCACTATATAGTGCCCTATGATAAGCGCGATTGAGTGTTTTACTGTTATAACCGCGACGTAGGAACCGATCATGTAGTTCTTTTGATTGTATGATAAACTCCTGTATCGTAGAGCAATTCCTCCTTAAACGGAAGTACTGGCCAGTAGGAATGCCAGCAATGAGGCTTGTTGGTTGTTGGCTCTGTGCCAACAATAAACTGTTCGTTGCCGTACTCTTTCTAAACACCTTGGTTTTAATATTTCGGTCACTATCGACATATATATTCAAATCCAAGAAGGTTATTGACATCGTGCTAAGAACAGCTATTAATGTCAAGTTTAAGTTATTGGTATTAAGATGCTCAACAAATTGGTGAAGAAGGTTTTGAGGGCCTTCCCACAACAGGAGAATATGATCTATGTATCTGATCCATAGCAAAATATGATCAGTATACATAGATGACTTATCACTGAACACATGAACAAATTCCCACCAGCCCAGGTACAGATTAGCATATGTAGGTGCGCATGCCGTACCCATACTGTAGCTGTTCCCATGGGTCTGGTGGTAATACGTCCCATCAAACACAAAATAATTGTGGGTCAGAACATAAGAGAGCAGATCAAGAACAAAGGCATTATGTCTATTGAATCTACAGTCCCTGCTGGTGAGGAAATGTTCAACAGCAGTGAGACTATTCTTGTGAATGATTGAAGTATAAAGGGAATCAACATCTAGACTCACAATGTAATATTAATGCCATTCAATTTCTTTAGGGTGTCTTTTCGTATCTTTTACATACGATGGAAGAATGGAAACAAAACCCCTAAGCACCTTATCCAAATAGATGCTACTCCCTTCGGTAAGGCAGTTGTTCCCTGACACAATAGGGCATCCTGGAGGGGACTGTAGTCTTTGATGCACTTTGGGCAAAGCATAGAATGTTGCCACAGTTGGTGATTTTGGGTACATAAATTCGTACTCTTGTCTGCTTATCATGCCCCTATCCAGGGCACCTTGCAAAATTATCGACAGTTCTTGTTTATATTGCGTGGTAGGGCTAGTGTGCAA